>NW_026595447.1:0-28357 GCF_907164565.1 Psammomys obesus | reverse complement strand
CCGTTACAAAAAATAATGGCAACGCTCCCCTGAGGAAAACCGGACGCGCCCGGCAACCGAGCGGCCCGGCCAACCGCGGGAAAACGTCACTTCCGCCCGCGGCGTCACGTCCGCGAGGTTCGCGGGCCGCGGGCGTCAAGAGGGGGACCGGGGCGGCGGCGGCAGAGGCGGCGGCGGCGGCGGCGGCGGCCGGGGAGGGCGCGGGCGGGAAGCCGCGGGAGAGCCGCGCCTGCCCGGGCCTGTCTCCGCCCGCGTCGTCCCCGTGGGCGGCGCCAGCCGAGGCGGGGCGGGCCGCTCCAGGGAGCCGCGGCCTCTGGGCGATCGCCGGACGGGGCGCGCCCCTCGGCAGGCCCGCGCGGCCGGCAAAACAAAAACAAACGTGCCGGGCCAGTGGGAGGTGGGCTCGGCGGCGGGGTGGGCGGTCCCGGGTGGGGCCACGGCTGGCCGCCGGGAGACGTCGGGGGGTGGGGGGCGGTTCAGGGAGGGGAAGAGGGGCGGTGAACGGAGTCCCGGTGTGGAGCGAGTCTTTTCTGAGGTCGAGAACCGGAGGCGCCGCCGTCTGAGCCGGGCAGCTCTTTTTGCACGAAATGCGAAAACCAGTCGGCCGGGTGGACCGGGCTTGGAAGCGAAAGCAGAAACCAGTTTACTGTGTCGGAGCGCCTGATCCGGCCTCCTTTCATAATTGCCCCTCAGAAACGGCCCGTCGGGCTGGGAAGGTCTGCATTCCACTTTGCGTGTTGGGAATGGGAGCTCGGGGACTTAATTGGCCCTTGTCACATAGCAGGTGGGTGGCAGAGGACTTGAACCCCAGGAATAGTTGACTCACCGTGTCGCAGACGCACAGACATCAGAAAAGGACATACTAAGACCTACCGCCACCAAACCCCAACCGTGCCTCTTCCATTCGCTTTTCACCAGTCAGTCTTCCTCTTTGGCTCCCCAACCCCCCCAAACCGTGCCTCTTCCATTCGCTTTTCACCAGTCCGTCTCCCTCTTTGGCAGTCCTTATTGGTGGCCGTCACACAGCTCCCTAACTGAAGTGCTGTGAATAAAATACAGTTGTTGTTCTGGTGTAAACTCTCTTGGAACCGCAGAGCGAGGACTAAGGAAGCTGGAACTTAAATGCGTAGGTTGCAAGCCTGGGCTCATTCTCTGCCTTGATGTGTGAAGACTCGGCATGCTCGGGCCTCCTTCATATGTTCCTTGTAGGCCAAATGTTTCTCAGGGCGTAGAGCCCAGGTTCAGATGCAGCCACCGAGAATGAATGGAATTAAGACAGCAGTTGAGTTCACCTTGTCCCAGATTTAGGCAAGAGCTCAGGCTACATTCAGTCTAGGTTTGGGGGATATGGCGGACACTGCAGGGAGCCTTATAAAAACGATATACAGGAACGGCAGGGCCCTGCTTCATAATTATCAGGAGAATGTGACACTGGCCAGTTGATGCCACTGTGGTAATTTGTGGCAAGCTGCTCTGGGGGTAAGGCAGAATGGCAAAAGCATCTGGGTCCTCAGGCACGTTAACAGAGCTGGGGACTGGTCATCTCTGCTGGTACTGACCTCAGGCCGATGGCCAGCTATTTGTGTCAGGGGTCATTGTAACTGATATTTCTCCCATAAGCCCATTTTAACATATAGACTAAATCTGAGCCTGACCTCGTAGTTCAGGCCTGTAATCCTGGGCCTGTAATGTTCTAATGCTGAGGCAAGAAAATCACACGTTTAAGACCGGCCTTGGCTGTAGAGTGAGTTCAGCTCCAACCCGGGCAACTTTGTAAGGCTTTTGTCTTGCAATGAAAAGTATAAGTCTAGGATATAACGTAATGGTAGTGTCCTTGCCTAGCCCGTGAGGAGGTGCGATGTCAGGACCCAGGAACACACACACACACAGTAAATCAAATTTCAGACTTCATTACAGCCTTAGCATCTAGTAAAGTATTGGGCATTGGCCACATGAGAACATAGGGTACTTAATGAAATTATGGACAATTAAGTTAACTCTCTTCGTGTGTAGATGTTACTTGTTTTATTTGAATGTAGTTCATCAACACAATTGCAAACGAGATTTTTCAATTTACAGAACGGTTATCTTTACCAAGAATGTGAAAACTTGTCTCAGAAATAAAAATAAATAAATAAATAAATGGGGCAAGGCTGGGAATGCAGCTCAGTGAGGGAAGGTGGAGGGTGGGCAGCGGCGGAGGAGGAGAGCTGGGGGTGGAGAAAGGATTTGAAAACATTTTAAAGCTTTTCTGTTTGTGGTAGTTTGACACAATGAAACATCTAGGTATAGAGAATCCAGGTGCTCTCCAACCCCGGTGGAATGTTCTGGTTTGTTTTTTTTTGTTTTTTGTTTTTTGTTTTTGTTTTTTTTCACATACCAGAGGACCATGTGACAATGACTGAAATTGTAAGGTTAGTTTGTCTCCTGCTATTCAGAATAAGTAGAAATCTGTAATATGTACATATATATTAAATATTTATTGTTATTTGTAAAGTCCTTTAGTCCTTTTCGGTTTTTTAAATTGAGCATGGTTTTGAAAATTCACAGCTAAAGTAAGGAAGTAAAATTTTTGTCATTTCTTTTGGACCTTACAGTACTTTTTTTTTTTAAGCTTGTCTTGCTTTGTAAGCAAAAGACACGTTTGTAATGCAGTAGTAACAGTGCTAGTACATTACACAATAGTCATAAAAATTACTTCAAAGAACTAAAGCCCTAAAGGTTTCTACTGATAACTTAGAACTATAGTTTCTCATTTATCTAGTAGGAGGCTGAGACAGAATAATTCCAAATTCAAGGCCTGCCTGGGCTCCAGAGTGTGTTCATAATCAGCCCTAATAACTTTGTGAGACCCTCTCTCAAAATAAAGAGAAATGGGGATAACTTGCCTATTTTGTGTGAGGACCAGGTTCAGTCCATGGTGCTGCAAAATAAAACCCATCTCCCATTTATTCCCAGCCATAGCTCTTGGCGCTGGCAATAAAGCCATCAAACTTGAGTAACAGTTAAATAACTAAAATATAAAGAAATTAGTTATGAACTTGTTAACCGTCTTGAATATTTGCTTTCTACCAAAATAAGCTTCAAAGACCCAACAAATCACAGATCCCGACCAGGCTGAACCCTGAACTCAGAAAGCCATCTGCCTCAGCCTCCTGAACGTTGGGACTAAAACTGAATACCACCCCACACAGCCAGAACCTCTTTCTCTCACTGTAGGCCTATTGAAATGTAGCTTTAATTCTGTGAGCCAGCTTTTGAAACAGGATGCCAATAAAAGTTTAAGGATAATTTTTTAAAGTAAGCATTGCTTCCTCCACTGTGGATAAAAGTTTATTGCCCAGGGGCTGGAGAGATTATCAAGAACACTACTGCTCTCACAGAAGACCCAGTTTCAAGACCCAGCACCCACATGGTGGCTCACAACCATCCATAGCTCCAGTTCTAGGAATCCGGTACCCTTGTCTGGCCTCCTTGGACACCAAGCATACATGAGTACACAAACATACATGCAGGCAAAGCACATGCATAAGAAAGTGAAGTTTATTGTCTCAAGTATCTTCTCCCATTGCCATCATACCTTTTGAGAAAAAGGTTTCTGTAGTATTGATCATGTTATTAAAATATATAAACAATTCAGCTATGTATTCCTTCAAGTCACATGTCATCAATCTAAGCAAACTAAATGTAGCTAAGGGATCTCATTTAACAAACAGAGAACATATCTCACTGCTCACATTATCTGTACTCATCTGTTTGGACATATTAAATCATGTTATTTTTTAATTCTTTTCCTCCCATTTTATGTTTACCCAAGTTTTATTTGCTGAATGTAATTTTATTTCTGGTTAATCTGAGAAAAATCTCAGTTTATATTTAGTGTGTCTTTATTGTTTTCATTTAATTTTCCTGGCAATTCTTTGTGGTTTTCTGAGACAAGATCTCACACCATAGCCAGAGCTGTCCTGGAATTCACTGTGTAGCCCATTCTTGTCTCAGATTCCTGGCAGTCCTCCTGCCTCAGCCTCCCAAGTGATGGAATTATGCCCAGTTTAACAATTTGTTTGTGTTTCTCTTTCCAAAAGTATAAATTCATGGCCATTGGGAGATTTAAGAGAATGAACAGTTCCTTTGCAGAGAGTATGGGAAACAGCTGGCCTTTGAAGAACTTCAATTCCTCATGGTGGATTCAAGACCATGAATCACTTCCCTTATGTGTGTGCTTCATAGATTCTTTCAGGTTTCAAGAACAGAGACCTGGGAGGTTTATCTCAATTACTAAAGGTTAATGATGTGCTGGAATAGGGCAAAGTGATGGAAACAAAGCAACAGCAATAGCCCTTTCTGCATACACGTGTATTCCAGGATGACAGAGGATGCTCAGCCAATAGGACCCCAGTTCCTCACGATGGTGACTGTTATTCTTCATCTCTTCACAGTTGTTATACCTCTACCCTGACTCCCCTTCATGCCACACATGAGGTGTGTGTTTACACACCTCAGCAGAGAGAATATAAATAATTCACCTTCAAAATTGTGGTTTCCATCAGCGGGACCAATTACATCATTTCCAAGGCTCCAGAGAAAATGAAAAGTTAGAACCCTTGTTTACAAATTACTAAGAATCTCAAGATTGTGGCAGAGCACTAAACTAATGCGACGAGCTTTGTAGAAGAAGGTGCAATGTGACTTCAGTAACTCAAGATGTGCACAAGCCAGCCAGTTGATGAAGGTAGGTCCACAGCCACGTTAAAAAGAAAGCTGTATCTCTTTGCCTGGTCTGGCCTGGTCACAGGATGCAAAATTTTAAAGTATGGCCTTAATCTTATCTCCAAATACAATCATTCTGAGCTACAGAAGAATTTGAGATGCCAGCATTATGCATTTGGAGGAAATACAGCTCAGCTCATAACATTTATGGGAGTAATGTTGGCAGGACTCTAAACTCTCCTCTAATAAAGAGGGTAAATATTTCTCAAAGCTTATGAGAGAAGAAATTAAACAGCCAAACATATCTAGTTGTCACATAAGCTCTAACTTATAGCTCAAGGGCACAGAGAGATAAAGATGACAAGCAGGCCTTTTAAAAAGAAGAAGAAGAAAAAGCCTTTATCATAATGTTTGTATTGGACTCACATTGTAACACCCTCTTTGCATGCTAAGCTCTTCACTGCCAGCAGCAAGGCCCAGTAAAGGTGACCAAAGCAGCAAGCTACTGGCTTACTGCAGCTCAAGCCAATGAAGTTACTACACTACAGGAAGAAATGATTCCACATCCAGGTTACATGGGTTTTGTCCTGTAAAGAAAAACAGTACCTTGTGGTTTAAAATGTAGCCCTCAAAGTTCGTATGTTGGAAACTTCATCCCCTCTGCCATACTGCCAAAAGCTAAGACTCTGAAGAGATGGCAGAGACCCTCAGATATTTGTCCTAAGGTCATGACAGACCAAAACAACAGCTGAATGGGCTTATTGACATTTTCTATTCCCTAACCATGAGTTGCATGAAGGAGCTGAAGACATATTCATTTCCCTACGAATTTTAACAGCAACCATTTGAGTGCACAACACCTAACCTGGTTTCCACCAAACCACCACCAGGCCTGCCATGAAGAATGGGAGGCAGCCATATCATTTACATGTGGTTTTTCTCACCATTCTTAACATAAGGTAGTCCTAAGTAAGGCAATTAGAAGTAGGGTTTACAAATAGGTCATACTGAAAGCTTTTCCTGCTTAGAAAAATACCATTATTGTTTTAGCTTCATCTTTTTGTGTTATAGGAATAAAAATATTTTATGGTTTCCTCTGTTTTATCTCATTGTCTTAATAATATGATAATCTATATATGCTTCTTTTAATTCCATTTTTTCAGTTCACATAATGGTTGCCAATTGCAACTGGTATATTCCCCTCTTCCTTAATGAATAAGAGCTTTCAAAATCACATGACCTCTTCAAGATTCTAGCATTCAACATTGTCACATTGAGGGATAGCATTTCCAACTTATGGAATTTGGGGGATACATTATTTTTTCATTTTGGAGATAAATCCCTGTAATTAGAAATAGAGGGGTTTCTTCTTGTGGTGAAGTGGCTTTGTTCATTGGCTTGGGTTGTAGTTCAGGGGTTTGCTGTTTTGGTCTGTTTCAGACAAGGAGAATAAAAGGAAAATTATAACAGAGTATGGTCTCGAGGCACTTGGATAAATATATTTCAGTAGTGTAGAAGTTAGCCACAATGATGTTGGCTGATGGTAATAGAATCTAAAATATCAATGTATTAAAAGGTCACGTTTACTTCAAGTAAATGTCTACAGACAAGAATACTATGACTAAGTGAAGGTTCTGTTCCGCAAAGCCCTTAGAGACACAGACATCCTGAACTCACAGCTTTACCCTCTCTAGACAGTGCCCAAGATCCAACATTACAGTAAACTGTGAAATGTAAGTTTTATTTATTTTGTGTGTCTGGGTATTTTGCCTGCATGTATGTCTGTGCATCACTTGGCATGCCTGATGACCACAGATTTCAGAAGAGGGCATTAGGTCCCAAGGACCTAGAGTTAAAGATAGTTGTGAGCTGCCAGATGGGTGCTGGGATTCAAACCAAGGTTCTCCGGAAGAGCAACGAGTGCTCTTAACTGCTGAGCTTTCTCCCCAGCCCCTCAAACTCTAGGCTTTAGAGAAGGCAAGCTAAGATATGTGGCACAAGGAGAGTCTCACTGACTCTCAGGAAACTCAGTGATGCCCAACACTTTGTTTTGTGAGCCAGGAGAGGATACTGGAGCTGGTGTACTCTAATCCTGTGACAATAAAGACCCATCATACCTTGAGTGGTAAACGGAATGATGGTGGAGCAGCCTGTGTTCTGTTGATGGAGCTGCATAATTTGCAAGAGAAAGTGTTATCTCAGAGCAACAATTTGTGAAGGGAAAACACTGGGAAAGCACTTACTTATACTGGCAATTTTTAATCAGTCTGTGATTCCCTGAAGCCTAAATCCATAAAGCAGGCACAGGATCCAATTTTAAGAACAGAGGAATTGGAAGAAAATGGGAAATTGGAAGATCTTCTAGGTCCATATCTGTTTATTAAAAGAAGAAAAACAAAAACCTAAGATAAAATTTAAAAGATGTTTGGATGGAAAAGTTTGAAAATATTGACTTCCCACCATCTGAACTGTATCTTAGCCAGTGAATCCTCTGATAATGTGCTATAAACTTTCTAAACACAAAATTTTAATCTGTACCTTTCTTATCCAAGTCCAATCAACACCTATCAGCAAAGTTCACTTTGGCTAGCATATGCCAAGAACGGAAGATGAAGTCTGGAATTTTCAAGGGCTCATCTCCGTGAAAGTTGGAGTCAATGCTCTTCATGTCCTGGGATCATCATTTTCAGTGTGAAAAACAAGTTGTGGCTCTCACATCCTAGCATAAGAATGAGATGATTTCTTCGTGAGCATCTTTGGAAGGTAACATACATTGCTTTAGGAAGAGAAAAACTCCAGCCAAGTCATCATGTGACTTAGAAAGCTTATAGTTGCAGATGAATACCAAAATGAGAGAGTTCTCTTGATCAGATTGAGGCTGCTGTACAAGGTCCCCCGGCCACTTGATCTGTACAACCCGGGAGCCGTGATGATGTTAGAGGTGTTTGCTGTGGATAAGTGCATTAGAGCCCCTTTGGTAAATTCATATAGGAGGTACATCCCCGAGGCTTGGGAGCAAAGAGATTACTTTTACCTAACTGAAGTTCATTTTTAATGCTTTTATTATGCATGTGTGTGTGTTTGTCTATCTGTCTCTCTGTGTGTGCATGCCATGGCACATGTGTGTGGTCAGAGGACAACTTTTTGGTTCTGGGGATCAAAGTCAGGTCCTCCAGCTTGTTCAGTAGGAGCATTGCCTGTTAATACATCTCACAAGCCCATCACCAATTACTTTTTATTTGAATTACAAGCAGCCTCCAGGAGCAGGGGTCAAAGTCTCCCAACTTCCAGCATGAAATTGAAGTTCTGACTCATATGACCTCAGGACATGAATTCTGCCTGAGTTTGGAAGTGGGTCCTTTCCCTGCTCAGCTGCCACATGAGAACTTATTTAAAAATATTGCTTGGAACCAAACTATTGATTGGAACCTTTAAAAGGACCTATTAAACTGTGCCCACACCCTTAAAAATGGTAAGATTTAAAAAAAAGAGAAAGAAAGAAAGGATGAAAGAAAGAAAAGTGGTCCCTTGACAATGGGTGAAGAGACACCTTAGTGGTGGTGTTCTTATATCATTCAGGGGCAGAAAAGATGGCAATCCTTTTGTTTATCCTAGCTTGATGCTTGGCTTTATGGCCAAAGCTGTCTTATGCCTAGGACTCATAAAAATCAAATCCAATCCAGGCAGAACAGTGCGGGAGAAGGAAGACAGACAGATACGTGCGGACCACATCATGTCACCCACAGACCTGACCTCCAGCACATGGCACAGGCGCGCCGTAGACACCCAGTTGCCACGAAGCCATGCAGCAGGGATGGAAGATGTCACCCAGAGACCTGCCAGCTGCGTGGTAGCCAGCCTGCAGCGGGAGCCACCAAAATGTGCTGGTATGCGGTAGACAGATGGGAAAGAAGAAGTGGAGCAGCATGAGTATTATAAAGAGAGATGGAACTAGAGGCTCCAGGGTGGAAAGGAGTAGCCTGTGGTGAGTGCCCAGTCCCATGACCTGGGGCCATAGTGAGGTCCCAGCCAGAGCTGCAACTGAGAGCCATGTCTGGGTCTGTGGCTATGCAACAGCAGAGGTCTATGTTGATGTCCATGGCTCATATTAGCGCCAGAGAACATGGAAACATCCCTTGTCAGGGCTGCTGCCAGGGACCCCGTGGGTGTCCAGGAGCTATGCAGAACTGGCCCTGCTCCTCACTGGCTGTGGCGCTCTGGAGAGTAGGCCCCATCTCTCACCTGCAGCAGCACTCAGGGGGAGAGGGGAGTCAACCAGGTAGCACAGTGGAGCTGACCGTGGCGACAGGAGTGTGAGTGAGCCAGCCCAAGACTGTGGGTATGGGAGAACTGACCGTGCCACCTGTCTGCCGTGGGGTGGCATGTGTGCCAAGGCAATGCCCCCCCCCCCACTTCCAGCAGTCCTGAAAGCTGAGCAGGTTCGTGAACTCGGGAGAGCTATCCCTGCCCCTCACCAACTGCAGCACTGAGGAGAATGAGACCTGCACCTCACCTGGGCAGCACAATAGGGCTGGCCCTGGTCCAGGGGCTACAGAGGAGCAAATCTCAAGGGTGAGAGTGAGGAAGAGCTGGCTCCATCGTGAGGTGGCACGGGTGCGGGGTGATTCCTTCCCAATTCCAACTGGCCACCTGCAGTAGTTGGGGAAGCTGGCCCCGAGGGCATGAGTGGGAAAGCTATCCTTGCTCCCTTACTGGCCGTCTCCTGCACCTCACCTGGGCAATACAGTGGTGCTGGCCCTGATGGCAAAGTCATGGGTGAGCCATCCCCAAGGGTGTGAGAGCAGGAGAGCTTGCCCAAACCCTCGCAGGCTGCAGCATTTGGGAGAGTGGGCCCTGCAACTTGACTGGGCGGCACAGTGGTGCTGGCTCTGATGGTGAGGGCAGCCCCAAGAGCATGAGAGCAAGAAAGCTGACCCTGCCTTCTGCCAGTGGCAGCGTTGGGTGGCCCAGCTGGAGCAGTGCTGGAGAGCTTGGCCTGGTAGTGCAGATAAGGTAGAGCCAGCACTCTGACCACCCAGTGCACTAGCTACCACCCAGACCCAGATCTGGGGCACTGAGTTGGCCCACCCCAAAATTTATATCATCTGCAAATGGTTGGGACACATGAAAGGGCCAGTCCTGCTGAGCCAAAGCTGCAGGATCTCCATGACACAAGGCAACAACAGGATAACCAGGAGGAATCCGATAAGGATCCAGTATCGATGGTGTCACAGAAGCCAGAGACCTCGAGCCAGACCGATGACTCACTGCAGTGAACATCTGCAAGGGAAGATGTGTGGACAGAGGGATACACTGTGGGACAGGCTGACATACTATAGCTTCCATGACAAGATGGTTTCTATGTTTTTTTGTTGTTTGTTTTTTTTATTTTGGGGGGGGGTTGCAAGGGTGGAGGGCAGATATAAGGGGATAGGGAGGTGAGAAGGATTGGGGTGCACGATGTGAAAAAAATAAAAAGGTTCTAAAAAATGTCGTTTAATCCGTTTTGTGTTGTTGTTATTGTTTGGTGGTAGTGGTGGTGGCGTTAAAAATTGTATGTACCTACTGAGATGGTACAGTCTCTCTCGAAAATGGTTTGATTTTTTAATAACATTAATCACAACCAATAATATGACCTCACAACCCCGAAGAAGAGGAAAACAGCTTGTCAAAAAGACTTGTATGGCTGAGTTCATACCAATTTAATTTATTATAATTAAAAGCTCTTTCAAAAACTGAATTTCAATATAAGAATGTGGAACAGAGGAGCCCTGCAAAGTCCAGACACTACAGGAACACAGGCTCCCTGGGGTGGTACGAGTGGACACAAAATGTTCCCTCCAGACATGGAGCCAGCAGCCCTGTGAAGCTGGGACTTGAAGTGCAATACATGTACCATCTGCAGGATCTAGGTGATGGATGCCTGTCTTAGATGTCAGGCTGAAGACAGAGGGATTGTACTGCAGTCTGGAAAGGACAACATCATTCCTTCCATGGTGGCTGTTTCACTTCACGGCTGTAAGTGAAACAACCATCGGTGCCCTTGCTGCCAGGATCCACAGAGGAGAAGAAGTAGTAAGGTTTTTCAGGTGCAGGGGCTGGCAACCCTAGTGGATCTTGAGGTGGAGTGCTGGACAAAAGCTAGAGCACTCCAGTGGGCCAACTCTTCAAAGAGAAAGGAGGCATCTGTGGTTCTTTTCAGAAACTCACTACAATTGAGATAATTTATTAAAGATGGCCTCTTTTTTTCCTCTCCTTAGTTAGAAGTGCCATTTAAAAATAAAAAGGAGAGAATGTCAACATTTGCATGACCTTTATAATTTTCCTCCCAGTGTAAGAGCAGTTGCATTCACAGAAGAACATTTGCATATTTATGCTTGATTGGTTTTTAAAAAGAATGTTACAGTAACAAATAGAACTCAGTTTAATAACTACCCCCTCCAAAGAATGGATGAAGAAATTCTGACATTTAATAAAATACAAAGAATACTGCTTTAAATGGAATAAACTCTTGAAACTCTCCAAACATGAATAAATCTAAAAAGCTTGCTAGGGCAAGAAAACAACACAAAGGGAGTATTTATTATCTATGTGAGCCCACTTATAAGACACTCTAAGACAGACCAGCACAGTCTATACTAAAAGAAACCAGATCAGTGGGTGCTCTGAACAGCGAAGGCAGGCATTGTTTTGGAAAGGGCGATGGTGAGCATGCTTCATGTTTGAGGTGTTGGGCGTACAGGTGTAAGTCTTTGACCAAACTATTTTTAAGATTTATTTTTATTGTTTTTTTTAGTGTGTGTGTGTGTGTGTGTGTGTGTGTGTGTGTGTGTGTGTGTGTACACGCACACATGCGTGCAGACACCTTCAGAAGTCAAAGCCATCAGATCCACTTTGAGCTGTAGGTGATTATGAGTCACCTGATGCGGGTACTGGGACTCAAATTCTGGTCTTCTGGAAGAAGGGCAAGTTCTATTACCACCCAGCCATCCCTCCAACCCCCTGTCCAATCCTTTCAACTATCAGATCTTGCCCTTTACATCCTCAGCAAGCTCTTGGGATTCCTCCTAGGAATCGCCAGCACATGTCAGGCTGATCTTTGACAAAGCTGCTAAGGAAAGCTGATCAATGAGATGCTGCTCATTTAAGCCACTTCAAACAGGCAGTTATAGAGACATAAACACAGAGTGGCCTGGAGTACTGGACCTCAAAGTACAGGCCAAGTGGGATGCCTGGAATCAACTGAAAGAGAATTGTGACAAAGGTGGGGGGAGTAAGAGGACACTGCCTAGCCAGCAGAGTCATACCACCAATGTACTGTGGCTTCCTTTGTTCTGATAGTGCTGCATGGAACATGTTGGAGCATGGAGTCTGGCCATGGCCAAGTCATATTTGGCTCCAGGATAAACTATCTCTTATTCCCTTTGAGGTGAGAGTTGTGGTTTTGTGTAGACAAAGTTGACAGACGATCTCGGGTGTCATCCCTGCCTTGCCTTCCACCACGTGACAGGGTCTCTGCTCTTCTTTACACTGCACACATCAGACTAGCTGGCCCCCAAGTTCCTGTGGATGCTCCTGTCAGATCCCTGCAGGAGCACTTGGGTTACAGGCACTGGTGCTATGCACGCTAGGCTCTTAGGTGAGTTCTGGGGATTCAAATCTCGTGTTCTCCTAAGCTCATGGCAAGTGCTTCTAACCACTGAGCTCTATCACCAGGCTTACCACTGAATTTGGTGTGTGTGTGTGTTGAGTTTATCCTGTTTCTCTCTTGAACTGTTCATTAGTTCTAAGTGTTTTCTGCTGTCATACCCTTTCATGTATAAGATCGTGCCATCTGCGAAGGGGTAAATTGACTTCCTCCTTTCCTATTTGTGTACCTTCTGGGTATGTTTTTTGTTTTTGTTTTTTCCTCTTGACTTATTGCTCTAGTTAGGGCTTTAAGCATTATGATGAATGTGAATGGAGAGCATAGACTGTAGTGTTATCTCTCTCAGATTTTAGGGAAAAAAAAACTGTCATTTCCCCCATCAGCACAATGGTGGCTATGGTTTTATCGTAGCATAGCATCTATTATATGAAGTATATTCCTTCTAATCCTATCATCTTCAAGGCATTCATCATGAACAGGTGTTGAACCTTTTCTGCACTGATGGAGATTGATGGACCTTAAGCCTATTTATGTATACTTACTGATTTGCATATGTTGAGCCAAATTTTCATCCCTGCAGTGAAACCAACTTAGTCATAGTTAGTGTGATCTAAGCACTATCTTTTTAATGTGTTCTTGAATTTGATTTGCAAGCATTTTATTGAGAATTTTCCATCTGTACTCAGCAGAGAAATTGGTCAATAGTCCTTGTATGAATGTGTGTGTGTCTGTGTGTGTGTGTGGTTTGGATATTGGAGTGATGGGGCTTCAGGAGAAGAATTCAGCAGTATTACTTCTCTTTCTGTTTTTAAATTTGTATTTACTTGTATTGTTTGTGTGTATGTGTGAGAGAGAGAGAAAGAGAGAGAGAGAGAGAGAGAGAGAGAGAGAGATTGCTAGTGGGTACCCATGGAGGCCAGAAGAGGGCATCAAATCCCTTGAAGCTGGATTTACATGCAGTTGTGAGCCCCCCTGACATGGGTGCTGGGACCTGAACTTGGATCCTCTGGAAAAGCAAGTGCTCTTAATTGCTCAGCCATCTTTTCAGCCTTTCTCTTTTTATTTTATAGAATAGTGTAAGGAACATCAGTATTAGGTTTTCTTTAAAGATTTAGTTACGAATCCATCTTGCCCTGGACTTCTTTTTGCATGAAAACATTTTTTAAATTACTTCTTCATTCTTCTTGATTGCCATGGATTTCCTAAAACTGCTTATATCTTTATTCACTTTTGGAAGTTCATAGATGGCTAGGAATGCTGTCATTTATTCTAGATTTTCCAGTTCAGGTGAATATAGGTTCTCAAAGTACTCCCTAAAGATTCTGTGTTTCTCACTGGGTCTTTGGTGGATTAGGCTGTGGGTCTTCTTCCCTTTATTTAGGGTTGTTCAATTTAAACAAAGGCAGGGAGGCTGAAACTTTCAGTAAAAGTGTCCTAGTTCAGCCTTAAACTTGCCAGAGTGGTCCATGGGCAAGGTGTCCTACTGTCAGGAGAAAAAGCTGAAAAGCCTGACAGGCCTGTGTCTCAAGTTGCCAGACCTTGGCTGAGGTTAGGATGGGGAAGAAGAAGCCAGAGTTTACCATTTTATCTCATGTGGCCCCCCTCCCTGTCTGTCCGCCTGAGAAGCAAACGAATTATCCCTCTGATCGCCACAGGAACACGGTAGCACACAAACCAACGTAATAAAATGTTAAGCATGTGCCGTGAATGTGCTAGAAAGATGGAAAAACACACGCATTCTTTAGGAAGATCACAGTGAAAACAAAAGCCGGGTTGGATGTTCAGTTGGCTCTTGTCTTTTTTTTTTTTTTTTTTAATTATCTTTCCCTTCGAAGACTAGAAAAGTAATTTCCCAACCTCCACTTTCTTCATATTCTCCTCTAGATCACTAAGACCCATGTGTATGTACCACTAAGAACTGGTTTTTTTGTTGTTGTTGTTGTTTGTTTTGTTTTGTTTTGTTTTGTTTTTCGGGGCTAGGGAGATGGCTCACTGGTTAAGAGCATTTGTGTTGTAGAGGACCTGATTTCATAACCAGCACCCATATGGCAGCTCACAATTACTGGAACTCTATTTCCATGAAATCCAACTTCCTCTTCTAGCTCCTGAGGCACTACACATTAGGCATACCTGTAAATGGGCAGACAAAAAACACACACACACACACATACACATGCATGCACATACGCACACATGCATACTAAAATAACTAAAATATTTTTTAAAATTCATTTTTTTAACACCAGTAGATCTAGGTTACTGATATGACTGATAAAAGGCATATTTTGATCATGTGCTCTGGGACACATGTTAATAGAGGAAATTAGCATTCTGGAACAAAGGTTTAAACAAAAACGATTTCAAATTTCAACTCTCAAATCCATCTGTGTAAAAAAAATAATAACTATTTTTCTCTATATCTTTTCTATATACAGACTGTATCTCCTAACTGGCAACAAGTTTAGTTAACATATATCGAAGAAATATATTTGATTTGTGTGATATCAATATTGGATCCACTCCACTGCTAGCCTAAGTCAGGGAAATTGTGGGGTTCTACTACCCCATGTGACCCGGACTGGCCACAGAATCATCTATGTGTCTTCAGGCTTCACCATGGCACACTGGACTCTGTAAGGTGTCACAGTCTCATATCTACCACATAACACTCTTCTTTGAGGTCTGTGAAAGGACTTGGGTTTAGGGCTCAATGGGCACATGGAAGCTGACTGCCCTCAGAGACTTATCAGAGGTGAATTATTAACTCTGTGGACATACTGACAGACAGCAGCAACATGATGGGGACTCTGATAAGAGTTGAAATCCACAAGGCAGAGTTGGGGGCCCTTCTTCCAACTCTCAGAGGAAAGGGGCGGTTGCACATAGTCAGACTGTGTCTGATCCCTGGGCAGCAGAGACAAGGGAGGGAGCGCTGGAGTAGGAATCTGTAACTCCGAGGATGTGGGGAGGAGCATATTTAGTTAAAGTGTGCCCATTGTGTGGGTGGGAGATGGGGTGCTACCAGAACCCCTCTGATGTGGCAGAAGTCCGGCAACCCAATCTGTAACTTCCAGGGGAGGAAACCGAGATTGGCACTGGCTGTTCTTGGCTGCAAGCACCTGGGGAGTCTATTTACAGATTCCTAGTGGAGTGTATCTCCCTGTAGCAGCAAGGATCCCAGAACCAACGGTGAGGGTGAGGGTAGAGAGGGCTGCAGGTGGGCATCACTTAAACAGCGTCTGGTCTGGGACTTTTCTTCCAGCAGCTCTGGTGCCCAGGGAGTAAAGTTCTATATCGACAGACAAGCTCTTGGTATGGTTTGCCAGTAACTGTGAGGGTTGAGAGAAAAGCAAGTCGGTTTCAGAGAAATGTGCCCTGATTAAATCCTATCTCAGAACCCAACCATCTGAGATCTCTTTAAGTCCCAACTTGGGAACATTCTAGAATTTAGATGGCCTCTCCAGCCAGTTCCACAAACAGCTGGTGTTTCTGTCATGTTCCCTTCCCCATGGGACGGGAACATACTGGGTGTCCCTCTCAGCAGCTTGTAAGCTTTCTTCTTACTTCTGTTGGCCAGACCTTCTTTTCTTTTCTGAAGGCAGGAATCCTCTCACTAGCTCATGCTACAAAAAAAAAAAAATCCTTCATGACTGTGCTGAGTCCTCCTCGGAATTTATGAGATAAAGAGATAATTACAAAGATGCTGCTCATGTGTGAGCTAAAGTTAGACACAACGGCTTTTAAATCCATAGAAGTCTGTGAAAGGAATGTTCCATTACAAAGATCATTTCCAAGTCATTTCTCTGATATAAAAGGTAATTTTTCTTTCTTAGTTCAGAAGTTTTATTTTTGTTGTTGTTTTGTTTTTACCTCAAGTAGGTAAAATACAGGTTTGCCTTCTTGTTTACAGTCATAAAATGCTGACTTTATCATAGGATCTGAAATATAATTACAGAATGTACTGGAGTGGGGCTGGAACGATAGAGCACTTGCCTAACATAGAGAAAGCCCTAAGTTCATGCCATGGTGCTATTTAAAAAAGTGAAGGAAAGAATGTGCAATTGTAAAATAACTTATCTAAGGTTAGCTCATTTCTTTTTTTTAAAATTCTCTTATAAAAACAATAAAAAATTAACAATTATTTCTTTTTTATGCCCAGGTGTACGTATGGGGGAGGAAATAAATAAAATCAGATCCACAGACTTTCTCCCCAGGAAGTGGAGGATCTTTTTAGAAAACAAGTTTTAGGGAGGGCCTTAGATGGCTCTGTGGTTAAGAGCATGCTTCCAGAAAACCTGGATTTGATTCCCAGCACCCATAGAGGATCCAGTGCACCCTCTGGCTTCTGCAGACAATACACATACATGACGCACAGACATACAAATGGCGAAAATAGCCATACATACAAACATAAATCTTTAAAAAGAAAAGAAACTCTAGATATTAAAGTGAAAAGTTACAAAGTAATATATCAGTGTGGTTGGAAAACTCTTCCAAGGGATGAGCAGTTTTTATCAGCAGTGGGTTCTCTCTCTATCTCTGTCTCTCTGTCCCTGTCTCTTTCTTTCTGTCTATGTCTCTCTGTCTCTGTCTCTCTTTGTCTCTCTCCCCCCCCCCCAGCCTCTCTTTCTTTCTCTCTCTCTCCCTGCCTACCCCCACAGTCCTGGTGATCAAATCAAAGTCCTTATACTTACTGAGTGAATGTTCCATCACCGAGCGCTACTCCTCAGCCTGACTCAGAGTTTTAGGCATGGTGGCACTCAGGAGGCAGAAGCAAGAGAATGACTAATTGAAGGCCAGCCTGAACTACATAGTAAGACTTTGTCTATAAAACACAAACTAAAACAAAGTGAGGAATTCAAGAAGACAGAATTCAAAGTGTGGGATTCACGAAGCCCACTTTTGCCATTTCCATTTTATGTACAAGCTGTGATGCTGGTCTGTCTGTCTCTCTCTTTCTGTCTGTCTATCTGATTTTGAAGTCTGTCTCTGTCTCTCTATGTCTCTCTGTCTCTTGCCCCCCCTCTCTCTCTGTGTGTGTGTGTGTGTTGTGTGTGTGTGTGTGTGTACGTGCTGCCTGTGTATCTGTTTTGGGTGGGTCAGAGGGGAGAGGGATGGTTAAGGAACTAGAGAAGTCAGCCACCCACGTCAGCAGCTGTTTAATAGATGCATGTCACACAGAAGGAGAAATCTGTCTAGCTGTCACAAATGTGATATAGCTATTTACAGTTCACAATGTTATAAAACTACATCTGTACTCACCAGCTGGCAGAGGCTGTGCTAATAACTCTTCTGGATTTATTCTTGTTGACTTATTCATCTAACAAATATTTATCAAATCCCTATCCTGTAGATACTTAGAATCCAGAAGGAGAGAGAGAAAGAGAGTTGCCAAGAATCAAACCTAGGTAGACAATGGTGGTTCACCGAGCTACATTCCCAGCCTCCAAGGGAACCTGTATCCATGAAGCCTATGAGCAAAAGGGCAGGCAGACATGATAATTACTCAAATTCATCATTATAAACAGTAAAAAGGATGGCTATAGAACTCAGAAAAAAAAAAAAGTATAATATGGGCATGTTCTGCTCTGAGGGCTCAGCAGATAAAACTACTTTGTCACCAAGCCTGATGACCTGGATCCCATCTTTGAGGCCCATACAGTGGAAGGAAAGAAACAACTCCCACAAACTGCCTCCTGAACTCCCGATGTATGCCCTGGTACACATGAGTACACACACACACACACACACACACACACACACACACACACACAACTAAGTAAGTGAAAAAATTTGAAAATATACAATAAAAGATGGGAAACTCTTCAGGTTTGGAATCAAGGCCATTCAATAGAGATGAGGGCTCCCCTGGACCACAGTGCTAGGCTACACTGATTCTAGGATAAAGCATACAATCCTTGGACATGAGGTGTCAGCAGCAAACACTTGGATAAAGGAAACTTGGATTGATGTCAGCTATCCAGTCTGGCAGCTTTTATAGCCTCAGTGGGGGAGTGACTGCTGCTGCTGGTAGAGGGTCAGTGAGTGAAACTAATTTCTGTGTGAAATTAGTCACACAGAAAAACTCGTACCAACCTCTAGCTGAATCCAGGAGATGAGAGTCACAGAATCCCGGTGAATGAAATTACAGACTGCTTCCCAGTTCTGGCAGGTCACCAAACCCCTGCAAAAGCCAATGCAAAGGTAGGCAAGGACCTCACTGGGGAATCCTCCCACGTTCATACGAAGATAATGATCTTCCTCTTTGCCCATGAGAGGCCTGATTGATGGTATATGTAACTTGGGCGGGAGCTAAATGGTGGAGTCTGGGGATAGCAAACAAGCCCTGTTCCCATATTGGGCCTGGCTGCTGGCAGTTGAAGCAGTAAGCCTTGTGTAGAAATGTAGGACCTACAGATGGGTCTTTTCTTTGTGCCAACACACCCTTCTTCTGCCCGGAGTTTAGATGTGCTAGTAAGTCCTCTGTGGTTTTGCCTAAGTGAGCCTCAGGGGTTGGAAGGCAACATACGCTGTTGACAGACATAGGGGTTGACATCACAAAGGCAGATGTGAATGGAGACAAGTGGCAAGGGCAGCCTGCTTTCTACAACACAGAAGAAACAAGTCCTCAGGATGCTTTTGCACCAAGACAGGAATCGGCACAACAGGATTACAATTCTCTCGGGACACTGAGGCAGAAAGATGACTAGCTTGATCCCAACACAGGCTTTGAAGTGACTTCAAGGCCAGGTTGTGGCTACGCAGTGAGACCATTTCCAAAAGGAAAACATTCCAATTTTCCAAACCTACTTATTCAGTTCTATCAAATTAAAATCCTCAACACGGGGCGTTTTGAAAAGAAATCTGTTGAGTGGGCATTTGTATCAAACCCAACATTGAGAAAAGAGACCACTGTCTTTCAAACGTCCCATCTTCTGACAGCGGACCTATGACATGGCCTTCTGTCTGTATCTGTTATCAGGCAGGTGTTACAAAGGGGAAGAGTGGGTTTCAAAATGCCATATATATAGACTAGATGGGAAGGTCCCCAGCCCCACTCTTGCTGCTCTCCTAGGTGTGTCCACCATGACAAAACTGCTTCCTTTTGATTTTTCTGCCCCAAGATTACCTCATTCCACATAGGGAAATTATTGAACTTAGGGGAGCAAAGTTTATAATAAACTATGAGAAGCCAACACACTTCGCTGATAAGACTCAAGGGACCAAGTGAGACCAAATGTCTCCCTTACTGTACCTTAAACCAAACATTAGCTCATCTTTAGGATGTTTCTTTCTTGAGGAAGTTAAACAAGCTAGTTCTCGCTTTACTTTTCCAATCTTTATAATAACTATGTCTTCATGGTTGTCTGATGAAGACATCTACAATAAAAACATTCAGTTTTATAATTCTAATTTTGCTTTTTAGATTACAGATGAATTCAAGTGCATCCAGGGCAGCATGACTATAGAAGGCTTTTAGTATCACAGACCTGTTATTTAGAGTAAATCCTAATAGAATAGAGACAATATCATATGCTGTACAGGCTTTTACTTTGAAGAAAGCTTGCTGTGTTTTCCTAAATCTTCAAGCCTAGATGATAGCCATAAAAATGATGTGTATTATAGTTATTTTGTCTGCATGTGTGTGCACTATGCGAGTGCCTGCTGCCCTCAGAAACCAGAAGAAGGTGTTGGTCCCCTGGAGCTGGAGCTATCAATGCCTGTGTGATGCCTTGTGGGTGCTGGGAATCAAACCTAAGTCATCTAGGTAGCCAGTGTTCTTAGTGGATGAGGCATCTCTCCAGCTCATATGGCAATCTTTCTTTCTGTTTGCTTTTTTTTTGAGACAGTCCCTGTATAGCCCTGGCTAGCTTCTCGGTCAGTGGTTGTCAACCTCCCTAATGCCGCAACCATTTAATACAGTTAGTTCTGGTAGCTCCCAACCATAAATTTATTTCATTGCTACTGCATAACTATAATTTTGCTGTCATGAATTGTAATGCAAAATCTGTATATTCTGATAGTTTTAAATGACTCCTGTAAAAGGGTCATTCAACCCCAAAAGGGTCGCGACTCACAGATTGAGGATCACAATTCTAGGTCTACCTTGCCTCTGCCTCCCAAGTGCTGGGATTAAAGGTATGCCCCGCCCCCAACTCCCTCAAAATCATTCTCAAAATATAGTCTCATGCTAGAAAAAGGTACTCTAGGAACTGCTAGAAAGACAAATCTAGAGCTCCACAAAGGATATGTTACGGCACATACTCCAGAGGCATCAGCAGGTGGACATTTGTGAGTTTGAGGCTAGCCTGGTCTTCACAAGGAGTTCCAGTCTAGCCAAGGTTACATAATAAGATACTGTCTCAAAAACAAAAACATGTGGTGGATCTGTGGATTGCAGAGGGTCTCACACACCCCACTCCTTGTTGAGGAGCTATTAGAAGTTGATGGCTGCTAGGGAAAATTAAATTTTCTTTTGGGGAGAAGTCACTGGTAGGTTGCCTATGGCCAGTATGTACCTCCACACCCAGGAACATATGGAGAGTAACAATTTGAATCAGTGGATGATTGTAACTTAAAAAGTAAACTAAAATAAAAAGAAGTGGACATTAAGTTGAGAAGGGGACATGCTAGAGAGGGGTGCATTTGTAAACTTGGAGTAGATATTATCAAAATACATCATGTACATGAATGGAATATTCAAAGGGGGCTGGAAAGATGGGTGAGTAGCTAAGAGCACTAGCTGATTTTCCAAAGGACCTGGGTTTGATTCCCAGCACATACATGGCAGTTCACCACATGTCTATAACTCTAGTCCTAGGTACTCAGGTACACAGGTAATACACAGAAATACACACAGATGAGGAAAACCCATACACATAAAATTTAAAAAAAAATTAAAAAAAATTCTCAAAGAACAAATAAAATATTTTACTTTTATACGTATGCATGTATGTATACATGGAGACATGCACATGGGGAGGGGTGCTGAATCAGAAACTTCAGGCATAATAGATAGTTGGGTATTGTTGTTGTTGTTGTTGTTAACTTGACACAGCCAGAGTCGCTGAAAAGAGAACTTCAGCTAAGAAAATGCCTCCATCTGATTGGTCTGTAGGCAAATCTGTAGGCCATTTTCTTGATTGATAATTAATATGAGGAGGTGGTGAGCTGGCAATGGTGTCACTCTGGGCAGGTGCTCCTGGGAGGTATAAGAAAACAGACTGAGTAAGTCATGGGGAGCAAGCCAGTAAGCAGCATCCATCCATGGCCTCCACTTCAGTTCCGGTCTCCAGGTTCCTGCCTTGAGTTCCTGCCCTGGCTTACCTCAATAAGCAGTGATTTGAGATAAGTAAGCCAAAATAAACCCTCGCCTCCCCAGGTTGCTTTTGGTCATCGTCTTTATCACAGCGGTAGAAATCTAAGACCAAGATAGCCTGTGTTTTAACCTTCCAGGTAGCTCTGATTTGCTGGCGTAAATAAATCCCCAATCACACAGCATTCATGGATTACAAGACTAAACATCATAAAATTATTAATTATCTCAAATGGCTATTGATAGATGAGTGAATAAACAAATGTGACATACTCATACAGTGGAATATTATTCATATGGATACACCTTGAGGAGACTGCAGTAAGCCAGGCATAAAAAGACAGACAGATAGTGTATGCCTGCCCTCATAGGAGGTGACAAGTGATGTCACATTTATATTGATAGAAAGCGATGGCTGAGTGAAATGGCTCAGCAGGTTAAGACACTTGCTGCCAAGCCTGATGACCTGAGTTCCATCTCTTGGACCCACAGGGTAAAAGGAGAGAACTGGCTCCCACAAGTGGTCCCCTCTGGCATAGGCACCTACAGGCCTACACACAGTAAATAAACACAATTTAAAAAGAAAAGGAAGTAGTTGCCAGTGTCTGGGGAGAACAGAGAATAGAAAAAGATTATTACATAGACACAAATACATAGTTTTGTAGGAGAAACAGTTTCTAAAGACTGCTTTTACAAATACGAGCGTACTTGATAGCATCAAAATGTATACTTAAATGCTGAAATGGTCAGTTTTAAGTCTTGTGTATTTTACAATTAATTTTCTTTAAATTTAACTTAAACATTATCAGTCAATATTAGTGTATGGATCTTATCTGGATACTGATCCAAATATACAAATTTATAAACTTGAAAAAGGAACCTAAACCAGTTGTAGATTTTAGGAAAAAAATGTGATTGCATATTTAATGGTACTAAATTATTATTGCCTGGATTTTAGTGCTTATTTTAAGGATTTATTATTTATTTATGCCTATGTGTAACTCTCTCTGTGTGTAGTTGCTCCCACAGGCCAGATGAAGGTGTTGGAGCCCATGGAGTTGGGGTACTGACCTCCGAACTTTGGTACTCTGGAAGAACAGCCAGTGAGTGCTCTTAACCACCAAGCCATCTCTCCAGCCCTTGTCTAGTTCGTTTGTTTGTTTTTTGGTGTGATGTAGTCTTGTCTTATTTAAAATCTTAGCTTTTGTAGATAAATACAAAGATAAAAGAGCTTAATGACTAGAATTTGGTTTAATACATTCAGTGGATGGGAACATAGAAAAACTGGTTATGAGTTAATAGTAGCTGAAGTTGGTTTATGGATATGTTTGAGGTTTTTTTTTTCCTCAGCCCATCCAATGCACCTATGTAATATATATGTATATTTATACATATATACTACATGTATTACACAGTCCACATAATAAAATGGATAAACAGATAAAACTTGACATCATTATGCTAGGCTTACAATTAGGAATGACAGAGAACTCTGTGTGTGTGTGTGTGTGTGTGTGTGTGTGTGTGTGTGTCTACGTACTTCAGATATATACTATTTTCCTTGAATATAGGTGACATCTGATTTCTAAAAACATTTATTTTTTGTAGATGTTTTGCTTGTATGTATGCCTATATACCATGCTTGATGCCATCAGACATCAGAAAAGGATGTCGGATCCCCTGGAATTGGAGTTATGGACAGTTGTGAACTACCGGATGGGTGCTGGGATTTGAACCAAGGTCCTCTGGAAGAGCAGCCAGTGCTCTTAACCACTGAGCCAATTCTCCAGCCCCTGACCTTTATCTTTACCATTAGCTACACAAATAACAAAGACACAGCTTTGAAGTCTATTTATTGTCAGCTCACAATGACATGCTTGCTGGGTGGCTTGATATTTATCTTTCATATCAAATATTCAAATAGCAAAGTCGCTACATTGATGCCAATTTATTCTCAGCTCACAATGGGTGCTTGTTTTCAACCTTGTCTTGTAAATCTGCTTCCTTCTGTCAAACACCGTGGAAATAAGGACCTCCTTGCATTTTGATTGCTCAGAAGCCAGAGTAAATAACCGTGTACCCCATGGCACCATCAGTTCCTGTGCACGGTCCAGAAATAACACTGGGAAATGGGTCGCTAATGTACTTGTCTGTCCGCTGAAAGATATCCTGCAAGTCACAAGGTGTCAAAAAACTGTGGTCTGAGTATTGCTCTGCAAACAGGACAGCACTGGAGACATGGAGGCTGAGTGTAAGGTTAAATTTATCCACGAAGGAAACAGACAGACAATGTTTATGAGCTGGTAGGAAACTGAAGAGCGAGCCTGTCATCAAGCTCCTTCAAACTGTTGTCCCAGAGCTGTTGCTGAAGAACAATTAGCTATTTCCTGCCATTTATTTCTAACCTTCACGTGTAGTTTGAAGTAGGGCATAGTGAGGGACATTTTTTTTTCTAAGACAGGGTTTCTCTGCATAGCCCTGGCTGTCCAGAAACTCACTCTGTAGACCAGGCTGGCCTTGAACTCAGAGATCTGGCTCCTTCATCCTCCCAAAGTGCTCGGATTAAAGGCATGCATTACCATATCCAGTGGAATGATTTTTAAAATGAGTATTTGCTTAAATTTATTCATGTAGATGATTATGTTTTAAAAAAAAATACTGGGCTGAGTTTTACCAACTAGCTCAGTTAGTTGGTAGAGTGCTTGCTTAGCAAGTGCTCTTAAGCCCTGGGTTCAATCTCAGCGCCATGTAAACCCGGTATGGTGGTTCTTGCCTCTGATCCCTGCACCAGGGGGTTCAAGGCCATCCTCATATACGTAGTGAGTCTGAGGGCCAACGCGTCTAAATGAGATTCTCAAAATGAATAAATAAATACACGAATAAGCAAACTCATGAAAATACAACCATTGCACTACTTAAAAGTGTGTTTTCTGCCTGACGAGATGGCTCAGGTTAATAGCCTGTATGCTCTTGCAGAGGAGTTCAGTTTCCCGCACCCGTGTCAAAGCTCAGAACCACTTATAATTCCAGATCTAGGGAATCTGATGCCTCCAGTTACCGTAAGCCTCTTCAGGCTCCCTTACATACATTCTCGCTCTTCCTCTCTCAAATGATGAAAACAAAATTTAAAATTAAACTGTTTTCTCTCCCTATCAACCATCTATCTCTAGTCCTGGCCCTCAGCCTTTACCAGAAAATCACTCCTGGCCTGTGTGTTACAGCAGTACAAAAGGGATCTGAATCCGGTAAATTCAGTGTTCACCCTACGCATATTGAGAAGATTGTGTAAGCATTTCCTTCTGTTACTTCAGGGAAAATGCTTAACCCAGGTTAAGACACACACTGGCAGTGCATGAATGAAGGACCATGGTGCTGAGTTCAAGTCATGACTCGGAATCAGAGTAGCTGAGTGGCCAGTTAACTGTCACTCAACCTGCCGCGGCTCTGCACGCTTCATTATGCAGGGGGACTCTTCCAGCAGACAATTTTTAGGGCGGCTTCCAATTCTTGTACCTTTTAAATCAGCTCATGCATGTAAGCACTGATATGCCTTGAGATACGCAGATATTCCAGACGCCAATGTCCTTCAGCATGGATTTCTTTTGTCCTCTTTCACTTACTTTAAACTTAGAAACTAACAGCCACTACAAGAAGTGATCACAAGTAAAAGCCAGGACAAGGAAAACACGCCAGAGTTCTCTTTTCAACCTACAGAAGTGGAGAACTTTCTAAAACTTCTCTTTAGATGCCAAACGAATTTGCCTGCTCAAATGTCAACTAAAAATCTCTCAAGAATTTCAAGGAGCTGAGTTGGTTATGCTCCTCAAGGTTTTCTTAACTGAACACAGAGAACGGTCTTACTTGATGTTGGCACTACATTTGGGGAATAAGTCAGTCTTAGGACACCGAACTTGCTGGCAGACAACTCCAAGAATCACCGTACTCTGAGAAATCTGAGTCTCAGCTTCCCCTTAAGGAAGTGGGGTTGTGTGCCTCTCCAACAAAGCTATTGTGAAGATGAGTAAAAACAAAACAAAATAACAACAACACATAAACCTAGTGCATAACAGGAAAGGAAACGCCCTTCTACGTGCGTGTGGTGGCATGTGCTGCTAACAGGAGGCTAAGACAGGAGAACCAGGAGCTTTAAGGTCATTCCCAAATGCATAACAAGTTTGAGGCCAGCCTGGGCTGTATGAGACCCTGACTCATAAATAAAGTAGAGAAATGAATGGCTGGAGGGCAGCAAAGGAAAAAATGCAGGGGTGGAAACAGACCTAAGTGCATGGCAGCGGAAGTGGGCAAATATGACAACCAGACTTGAATCCCAGTTAACAAAAAACAACCACGAAAAGTCAGTTTTTTTAAGCCAGATGAACAGTATCACATAAATATTTAAATATGGTTTAGCTCATTTTTGTGGCCTAGTATTTGAAGATAGGAATAATATCATTGTGATTTTGTTTAAGAAAAAAAAAGCTTTTGGATGGCAGTACGTCTGGGCAAAATGATATTTTAAGATCACGAAGCAGGTGTAAACATAAGGAAGTATACATAAAAAATATGAAACTACAGAATATTAACTCACAAAATTAAGTGGTAGGTTTATGAGAATTATGAGAACAGTTTCTTCTTTAGTGTCTGTGTTTGAGTGTTTTTCCAATAAAAAGAAACAAATACCTTTATCTTTAAAAAACAAAAAAGAACTGATTAGTGGGTGAGAGAGGCTTTATGCATCTGGGCTGTCCCTGCTTGTGTGTTCTGCATTGTCCTGAATCCAGATGATAGACAGAACATTGTATAATCAGAACCCATCACCTGTGTGTCTGGCAATGGCTGAGTGGATCAGGAACATTGAAAACTGGGTTTCAAAAGCATTGCCAAGAGATCAGAAACTTGTAGCAGTCTTTGAGGGAAGCCAAAGACTGCTGTAGAGCACTCTCTATGGAGAAACAACCTAATATTTCTGAGTCCTGATGCTTTGAGAGATATCAGGCCACCAGCTCATAACATCCTCAGCTACTGTTTCATGTGGACCATTCTGATCAAATCACCATCAAGAAGCCAGGAAAGTTTATGCTTATTGTCGGGTATTTTTATATGAAATTGGTTGCTGCTTTTTTCATCTGACCTCTGTCTGTGATTTTCCATTCTGGTTTTCATTATCCTTGCTTGCAATGCCTTGCTCCTGAGGCTTTGTGATCAAACAGAACCAGCACCCCCAATCCTTGGCCCAACTCCTTGTGCCCAGAATTGATCTGTACCAGACTTTTAGTTTAGCGAAGGCCTTACGTGTGTGTGTGTGTGTGTGTGTGTGTGTGTGTGTGAGAGAGAGAGAGAGAGAGAGAGAGAGAGAGAGAGAAGATAGGGTCTCTTCTGTCCAAAGCTGTCCTCAAACTATGATGACTTGACTTACAAGAGCCATCATAACCATCTTTCTTTCCAAGCATTAGGGCAGGATGAGCTACATCTGCCAAATTCACAGCCCTTCTAGCCGTAAGCTGATTCCAAAACCAGTAGACATAGTATCAAATTCGGCAGTATGTCAGTCTGCCAACACCAAATACCCCCCCCCCCGACATATAATGCTGTTTCCACCTTACAAAAAGAGAGGATCTTGATCAGCGCACATCTTTTCCTGCCTGGAAGCTATTACCCGAAAGACAGCCAAGCTTATTATCGTTTCAAGACCGTGGGAAGGGAGAAGTTGTAAACTCCTTTAGGAGAGAGCTTAGCTTGGGATCTGCACACATGGGCGCTCGCTACATGTTACTTATTGACCAGCAAAAGACTGGATTTTCTGCATCATCTGGTGGAGAATATTTTACTGTCATTAAGTGCTGGCTTAAAAAAAGTTAGTACCTGGGCTAGAGAGATGGATCAGTGGTTTGGATCTCTTGCCGCTCTTGAACAGGATCCAGGTTCGGTTCTCAGCACTCACGTGGCGGTTCACAGGCAGCAATAACTCTGGTTCCGGGGGATCTATCCCTCTCTTCTGGATTACACAAGCACCAGACATTCAGGGGCTACACAGACATACATGCAGGCAAACACATATGCACACACACAAAAGAGTATCTGATAGGCTGGTCATCACAAAATTATTCCTTGGGATAGAGAAGTGAGAAAGGCTCTCAGTATCTACATTGAGCCCGTGCAAACACCCATTCAGACTGCTAAATGTGCAAGCTTTCAAGCAAGCAAGACGTCTCTCAGAATGCCACCTCCCTGAGGACCCTAACTTGTGGATTGGCCTGACCTTCAATGCACTCTCTGCCGTTTTTTTTCCCCTCCAAGGTGATTCAAACTACCACATTCAAGAAACCCCACATTAGAAGGAATGTGAACTTCAAACATTGAAATTACTACCAGATTTCTTCTACTGTGTCCACTAAAGACAGAATGTTGGTCTTTCTTAATATGGCAACATAACTAGTGCCAAGTCTGAGGTGTATGTGGCCATGCCAACCCCTAAAATAAATTCTAAGACTAAAAGGAAAGAAAAAAAACCCCAAAAGAAGGTTTAATTTGCAACAGCCTCCGAAGTCTATACAATGAAGCCAGTATCTCCCCCAAGCTCCCCAACCCTAGACTGGTTTCAAACTTACTAGGTAGCAGAGGGTGACTTTAAACAATTTCTTCTTCTTCTTCTTCTTCTTCTTCTTCTTCTTCTTCTTCTTCTT
>NW_026595446.1:0-13601 GCF_907164565.1 Psammomys obesus | reverse complement strand
GAAAGAAAGAAAGAAAGAAAGAAAGAAAGAAAGAAAGAAAGAAAGAACAACCAATTCCAATACTGTCCTCACTCTGTCTTCCATCATTGTGTGTCATTGTTAAATGTGCTTATTTACCTCAGTGATCTTATTTATTATGTTAATATAGTAGTTCTATTGGGGCCAAGGGTTTAATAACAGTTTGTGTAACAACAATAGTGGTGTTTCATGATCTTAACTTTATACATCTATCATAAATTTGTGTCTAAAAATCATGATATGGATCAAGCAGGTGATCCATATCTTACCGTAGATATGGTAAGATCTTACCATATGGTAAGATCTCACCTCATCTTACCGTAGAAGGAAACTATTAGAACTTTATTTGAATGACAGAAAGGCAACAAAAGCACATGGATGTTGCAATACTTTACAAATGCGACAGTTTTCTTTCTACCAATTTAGGGATTTATTAGGATAAACATGATATATTACTAGTTAATATATCTTAAACTGCATTCATTCACCAGATACTTTATCAGTGTATAATATTGCCTCCCTACCATTTGGTCTCCTCTGAGCTTGTATTGCTATGAATCCTGCTGGTATAAGGAATCAAGGATCAGGGAGAAACTTAAGATTTTTAGAGGAAGATTTTTTTTTTGGGAGGGGTGGATATAAATAAGGATATAGAAAAAAGTTCATATAAGTACAAGAAAAACAAGAAACATCAAGTATGACTCCCCCACTCTTTCTGGAGTACCCCTTTCTTTGGGCCCTGTCCACACCACTGATATACTGTTCTCAAGTGTATATACCCTACAGTAAACCCAACCCAGCTAGTGCTCTGCTCTCAAGATGGAATGGGTTAAAAACTCAACAACAAACTCTTTCCTCTTCTATTCACTGACTCATTGACTCTATATTTAGTTTGACCTGAAACATAGCTATCTAGCTAAATGATCGGAATTATGTTCTCTTCCAAAGCATGTATCACATTGAAAAACATAATCCTAAAATTGTTTTCCCTTTTACAAAATGCCAGAAGGAGCATAATGAGAGCTCACAAATGGCTTCAGCATTTTAGAAGAAGGCATAACGCAGTGCCATTGCTCTGATCTCAGTTGTTGAGAGAACAGTACTAGCAGCTCAGTTTGGCGAAAGGATGTCATAATTTCTTTGCCAAGACACATTTAAGAGTCAGTTATCAGTTAGGCATAGTTAAACAACAACAACAACAACAAAAACTAACGGTGCAGGGTGAGTATACCAAGGCTTTTATGTACAGATAATTGGACTGAAAGGTAAAATTCCTTTTATGCATATGAATACACATAAACATATGTAAATCAAGGCAAATCATGAAACTGTGGAACTCATATTTCTAAAAAAAGAAGAATTATGTCATTGATGGCTCTCCTTCAACATCAACAATCCAGCCTACTAAGGAGATGTAGTTTAATTTAACATGTTAGTTAAATTTAAAACATGTAGTTTAATTTAACATGATGTTCTAATTTAACATCAAGATTCCACTAAAGGCTACTTAATAAATATCATCTTATGTCTATTATATTTTAGATAGTTTTTTTAAAATTTAAAATTATCTTCTTTCTTCTTGAAAAGAAATGTTCAATGGTACAACCATGGTACAAACGTTACGGGCATAAGCAATGACTTTTTACTTAAATTTAAGGTCTACTCAACAAGATGGAAGCCATGTCTGATACTGCCAATGAGACCAAGAAGCTGTGGTTAGATAGGTCATTGGCCCTAGAGGAAAACCTGCTAATATTATTCCACTGAACGGGCATAGGAACCAATTTTACTTCCAATGACTTATTGCTATTTTAAAAAGTGCATAGCCACATAAAAATAGAGAAACTATACATAACTATGCATAAAGTGCATAGTTCATCCTCCATCAGAGAAGCATCTTCTTGTAGTTTATTAATATTAATAAATAAAATCACACACAGCGCAGACAACAGAGACTTCAGAGTGTTCAGGTTGAAGTGGGACATCAATATCAGATCTCATTCATCAAGGCTCAGAGATCAATGAAGAAGAATGGGTGGCAGGATTTTAAGAACCAGAGGCAGCGAGAAACTTCAAGAAAAGTGTGTTTTCTAGACATAACATAGTTGATACATATATGAAATCACAGTGATTGTGTAGAATACGTAAGAGCTGTGAAAGCTGAAGACAAGCAAAACCCTAGTGTAGAAGGCTGAGGTAAGCATGGAGTTCCTCACCCAGCTGGCTAGCTAATTAACATTTTCTGGCTTCTGGAGGAGAGAAAGTCACCTTGATATATCAAGCACACTCCAGGGCAGCTCCACACCCAGGAAGAGTTTGCCAACAAAATGGATTCAACAAGGAGTGGAGAGAGAGAAAAAGAGGGTGCAGGGAGGAAAAAGGGAGAAATGGAGTAAGAGAGGGAGAGAGAGATCATGAAGTTGGTGGGTGGGTAGGAAACTAGGGGTGAACATGGGAGGAACAATACTGAATCCACAGGAAATTGGTATTTTAACAAGATAGCTTCTTCCCCATATTCTATAGGCCTATGACAAGTGTTCTGTGACTCATAGTTGTAAATTAGCTCCAGAGAGAAGCCAGACCAGACTAGAGAAATGAGGTAGGCAGGGCCTAACAATTCAAGGGTAGAAAGGGAAAAGGAGGCCACTACATGGTAATAGTAACTGAAATGGCACCCTAAGAAGAGTTAATCCCAGAAAAGAGAGTAAAACAGCTTTTACTAGAGGCTGGAAAAAGTGGGATAAGGGATGATAGAGAGACGACGGTTAATAACGGGAGTGAGTTCAAGGAGTGCTGTTCCTTGAAGACAAATACCTATTTTTTTGCTGACATCTTATATTCTGAATTTGATTGTAATGTTATGTACCATGGTCCTTAGGACACATGTCTGTCTGCTCCATTGAAAACATTGTGACTACAGCTGTGACAGCGGATGGGGTGTTCAGGAGTGAAATTGACGTTGAAGTCAGTACAGCAAAATGCTTTATGATAGTGATGGACCCTGCCCTAGCAGTGGGAGACTCAAGGAGAGCAAAAGACTTAACTCTTCCAAGAAGGATGGGGTTCTGTGGAAGTCTGCTGCCAGGCATTATCTGAATGTCTGCAACTTTCTGGTGACATCACACTCTGCCTTCAGAGTAGGCCCAGAACATGTGCTTTTGAGGTCTGAAGTCTGTTCATTTTCAGACTAGAGCTTCAGCTTTGGCCCTCCTGCACCAGCCTGCTGGTCTACCTTGTAGTTTTTAGATTGGATAGCTTTATTCCCATGTAGATCAAATCTCCACTTTATATATCATGAGCTACTGTGTTGAAGTAAATAAATAAATGTGAGTGTTTGACTTTTTGACGTTTATTATTAGCCCTATTATCTAACCCGCTATCACAAATAATAAGACACAGACACCTGGTAGATTTTATAATTGCCTTGTTTACCTTGGGCCGACAAATATTCCTACCTACGCTGGCTGAATTGCCTTACCATCCCTTTCCCAGCTTCCATCCAATCCTATCCTCCTTAACCATCCTATCTTCCATCCATAATCTTATAAATATTTGTTTTCATTCTTCATCTGGATCTTTTCACACCATTACTGGAGTCCTTCCCTCTGGCCTATGTGGTTTTTTCTCCAGGCTTATCCATTGTGGCATTCTCCTTCTTCCTCTCCTCCTGTCCTTCTGTTTCCCATGATTCTGCTCAAAAGCCTGGGAACCCTAGCCACACCTACCCAAACTCTGCCCTGCCCAGGTATAGGCTGTTTAATCACCCAGTCAGGTATGTCTTAGGCAGGTTTACACAAACAAGAATGGATCTATGCTGCTGGCAGTAACCCTATCTTCAGGGCCAGTAATTAACATTAGACCAACCTCTAACACTATTGATACTGTTCTCTGGAAGTAGTGGCCAAGTCATCTACCTTATCTTATAAAATAACTAATTCGCCCTGCATTGAAAATGTGTACTGAGGTTACTGACTGGGCAGAAGAGTGTATCTTGTATTCTCTGAGTGCCCTCACAATTCAGGGATGAAAACCTAATAAAAGTATGACAGCAGTAGATTTGATAGACAGAAGAGGTGAAGACAATACAATCACCAAAGTTAATACTAGAGTGACAAACAGACAAAGGCAATGACTCAACAGTTAAGAGCCCTTATTTCTCTTACAGAAGACCAGGTTTGGTTCCCCGGAACATAATGGTTCATAATCACTTTCAAGTGTTATGGAGTCCTGTTCTGACCTCCATGGGTACCAGACATTCATGTGGTACACGTTTATGCATGCAGACAAACATATATACATATATTCATTAAAAATGAATTGATCAATGAAGCCACAGGCCAAAGAAGGCCAATAGTCCACAGGGCTGGTGGAGACCACACAATTAAGAGAGGGTGCATTTCTGTGTACTGACCCACTCTTAGCTGGAGGAATAAAGAAGAACTTGTTTCTAGAAATCTTTAGTTAACCCATGCAGTATCTTTCTTCCACAAACACATATGAAGTGGGTCAGTGGTTTGAGCTTAGATTTAATGCGTTAGTAATACCCTTGCTGAAACCGGTATGCCTTTATGAGCCTGGGCTCACTCTTCTAAACTGACTTTTACTAAACTATACACATGAACATTCACGCAGGATTTATAATGTCTCTCTTTAAAAATGAACCCTCTTTCAAAATCACTCAAGTCTGTCCCAAATGTTTAGGCCTAAAGATAAGTAGTTGGAGTTTTAGCACCTGAAATTATCTGCCCCAAATATTGTAGTGTGACAGCTTTTCCACCTGAATCAGTTTTTTTTTCCCTCCTAGTGATATTCTTACACTAGGTTCTTTGGAATGACATCATTGGCATCACTTGGTAACTTCCAGGAGATGCCAAGTGTCAGCTTTAGTGGTATTATAAGGTATAAGTCCCCAAGGGGTTTTCTGAAAGTATTTGTGCATGTAGTTTCAATTTGGTATTTATTGAGTTGGTGGTTATCCTCTGAAAAGTATTTTATTAATTCTTTGAGAATTCCTTACTATGTATCTTGATTATATTTCCTGGTAACCACCCCCAGCTCCTCCTTGATCCATCCCTACTATCCTCCCATCCCTAACTTTGTGTCCTTTTTTTTTTTCTTTTTAATGACGCACTGACTCAGATCTGAATGGCCTATATGCTCCTGGGTGTGGTACCAACCTCTAGAACATTGTTGGCCTACCAAGAGCTACACACACACCCTTAAAAAAAGAAAACCTGACCCTCCCCAAGAAGCCAGTAATTGTCCATAGCTCCTTATGAATGGGGGCTCATGACCCCTTGTCCACCCATGCTAGAATGTTCATTGACTGGCTCCATTTGAAAGAAAAAAAAAAAAGATTAATTCTTTGAGAACTGGGTGGACACCAGTCATACATTTACATGAGTACACCCACCAGCACACACAAGAGCATCCCAATACGTATACATTCATACACATATACTAATAAACAAAAACACTTAAATTTAATTCTGCTTCTCTGAAAAGACCGCAAGTATAGAAAAATCATACACTATTTTATATAAGAGATAAGACATTTATGACACTTAGAGACCTTAAAAATATATTTATTTGGGCTGTATGTTTGCATGATAAATGAACGTGCTGGGTCATATTAATATTAATTATAAATGCAGATAATAAAATATGCAATCTTCAAGCTATTTTATCAGTAGCATAGAAACTTGGTTTGAACCATCGATTAGGAAAATATAAGCAATTTATGTATAATCCTTTGTGGAAAACTAGGTGTAAATCAATTGTTACTCTTCAGGAAGTTTTGATTTTCCATTTACTGCAAAGTGAATCATGAGCTCCAAGTTCATTGGTTTGATACCCTAGACTTCAGAGTGTTGCCAGTATGCATTCAGTAAATCACCATTTACTAAAAGCCTACTGTGTTTCAGTAGTCTAATTAAAAAATAGAGCAGAAACAAATTAAAGGTAAAACCCATGTCTTCTAGAAAATTACTTATTCATTATCCCTTTCCCTCTGAGTTTGTCTGCTCCTAGAAAGCAACACAGAATTGTATGTTTCTTTGTATCTACCCATGGCTTCTGGTGTGGTTTTGTATACAGCACAGACCCTCAATAATTTCCTTTAAATGAACAAATTTTAAAAGATGTCACAAAGTTAGGTAGTTTTGGAGCTACTGAAAGAAGAGAAGTAGTGCATTTCACCATTTTACAAAGACTGGGTTATCAAACTCCTTCGGGTAATATAGAGAAAGGTTTCATGTAGGAACTCAAAATGTGCCGTAATATATCAAAAATTCCTGAAAATTCTTACCGTAGAGAACTTACTAGCATTTCCGAAGCCTTTAATCTCAGGTCTAGTTAGACGGTGAAAGGCACCTCCTAAGATCACTTACCTGCCATGTAAACTGTTAAGTAGTGACGCAAACATCACGTTTCACATTGGATTCAAAACCAAGTGCCACATCCTATGTGTGGTCGAGAGAGTCTTCAAAAGGACCATAAGGACCCATTTGGTACACATCAAATTGTTATAATAAAATGATATGTGATTGGACGACTTTGTGGGTGAGAGATGAACAGTTGATCATTCCTTTTCAAACTGCATTACTCATGGACACTTACCAGATATGCATTCACACAGGAAGAAGTCAGGGGGCAGATCCCACAGCTGAGTTGTTTTAAGTTCTTTGGTTCAACAGATTGATTGGCTCCTTTTGGGTGAGCCTGTTTCACAAGAGCAAAACACTGTCTTCTTAGCCTGGGACCGTGTTCTGTGACATTTCATCACCTCTCTGGTACAATCTTTAACTTACCATGGATCAAGCAATTGTGAAGAGAAGCAGATTGAAAGCTTCTCAGATTACAATTGCAAGACTGTAAATGTGAAACAGCCTGAGAAACAGTGCATCATGATTAGGAAGGGTGAACAAAGCCCTTCCAAAACCAGTGTTCAATTATCTACAGTCTCTTGGAAGAAGCTATCTGGGGCCAGATTTGGCAAAGCTTTTTTTTTCCAGCCAAGCCATTGTCAGAATACACCTGCACTGTTAAAAGACGGTGTCCCTAAATAGCTTATTTTCTTCTCTCTCTCTCTCTCCGTTTGGTACACCAGATGTTTGGGCTTTTTGTTTGTTGAGGAGTATGTGGAATTCCCATATGTCCTTTCAAAAAAAATCATAGCTTTTAAAAATAAAGCTTCCTTCCTAAATGGCAGTGGGCCATACATGCAGGCCAGCATGTGCCGTAACCCAGGATGGCTGTTGTTATGATTACGTTTTTTTTTTTTTTTATGATTTATTTGTGAAATACTTAATAGGCACTGCTCTTACTGTCTCCTTTCTATTGGAAGGAAAAGAGGCAGGGTAATGCTGTTTTTTTTGGGTTGCTGCTGTTACTGTTAGTTTTGTGTGCTTGTAGAAGTTAAAAAATCTGACCTCAGTCAATCAGTCAGTGAAGGGCTGAATGCCAGATGTCAAAATCTCTCTTTATTTGCTTCCAAGCAGCTCAGAGCTCAACTCTCCTAGTCTCTACTTCTTACCCTCCTTTTTCTATTACATCTGAATGCAAACGCATCTGAATGATACACAATCAATAAATCCCTTGTACTGGCAAGTTGGCCGGATGGGTCAAGGGACTCATTGCCAAGCTTGACGGGCTGAGTTTCATCTCGGGGAGCCACATGGTGAGAGACAAAAAAATAGACCTAGCAAGTGGTCCTCTGATCTCCTCGTGTATACCACAGTATGCTTGCACATGAGCACGCATGAATGTTTGCATGCACTCACACACTCAATAATTGTAGCCCAAACTAAAAGTTAAAAAAATAATTAATCTCTTTATTTCTCCAATTTTTGGTATGAAATTCTATTTTCTATTCCTGTTTTAATGGTTTTCCTAGTCCAAAATTGCATCTCCTTCCTCCAGAAGTCTCATGAGATGCTTAGGAAGTAAAGTTTATTCTAGTGATTTGTACACATGTGTATACAAGTTCTTGGAAGCCATGAAAAATGTGATTTGGGACTCTCTATAGATGCCTGAAATTCGGTGCTTTTCTCCACATACAAAAGCACAATGAAGTGTAATTTATAAATTAGACATACTAAAAAGTGAATGATAATGGGCAACGGAATTGAACAATGGTAAAAATTACTTAAATTGTTGACGTCATTACTTTTAAACTTCCGGATTTTATTATTCAGTTGAACAAGATAACTTGTGTAAAGGGACTTCAACATGGTTATGTTCAATCTGGTAATCAAAATATTTCATGTGTAGGTACCATGCCCAGCATGAAAACACTGGATAAAAGTTTGCATCTTAACCCAAGCAGGACAGAGAAAAAGTATCAACTTCCCAGCAACTTACAGTGGCAAAGAGGTTCAATTTCATGAATTATTTCTAGAACTTTCCACTTACTGTTTTTGGATTGTACTTGACAGTAGGTAACCGAAGCTGTAGAAGATGATGAAATCACAAATAAGGAAGGTCAAGACAGAAAGAAAAAAACAGATGAGTAACAGTTTTCAACCCTGTAAACAACTACAGTTATAACTTAGGAGGGAAAAAGAAAATCTCATTTGGTAAAAAGAAACGCCACTTCCACTGTAGTTACATAGCTAGGGTGAGTTCATCTTACCCATTCTCAGCTCGAGAACTGGAGTTAACAGTCCTTTGATCACCATTAACTGGGTGCCTACTGTGTGTGTAAGCAATTTCCTTTCCTTACTTGATGCATATGACCTTGGGCTCTCAAAGGGTGACCTTGATGTCTGCTAGTCCATACAAACTCACCAGAAGAAATCTCACCAGAAGAAAATACTGGAATTTCATCTAAACTTGGGTTGCATTTGGTCTTCATTTCATGCAGAGCCTTCATCCCACATTTTCTTAGTTTGTATCTTTCCCCGTGTGCAACTAAAGCTTCCTTGGGATTCAACCAACATATCAACAGGCATCTCTTGACTGTGTAAGCTTCTAACAACGCTTGTCATGCAGTTCAACTTTAACATGTAACTGTTGAAAAAGAAGGCTGGACACAGGCACTGTCACCATCTTACTTCTTAATATTTTTTAAGCATTAATATTTGTATGTACTTAGATAAAAGGAATAAAAATGAGAAAGCAGAAACAATACTATTATGGTTATTATTCTATTAAGAGTATATTCTTGACTTCATATACCAAACAGAGGCATTAAAAGATAAACAACAAACAAAACAAGACAGAAGTCCACTAATGTTAATAAGTTTAACAAAAAAAAAAGAAAGAAAGAAAGAAAAGAAAAAGAAAAAAAGATAGCCTCTCTGGAACAAAGAAAGATATTACACTGAATACATAAAATTTATTATAGTGGCAAAAGACATAAAAGTCATGGCTGTTAGGTTTCACGGGAGATTCAGAAATGCAGAGTTAGGGGTGAGGGCTTAAGGGTTGGTAAAAGTTGCATGTTCTCTGCTCTCTACAATTCAAGTGTCCTCATTCAAACAACTTCCCTGGGACTGGGGAGACGGGCTAACAGCAGTACTGCTCTCCCAGAGGACATGGGCTCGGTTATTAGACCCACACTGAGAAGGTCACAACTCCTGTATGCAACTCCAGGGACAAGGCATCTGAGGGATTTACACATGCGTGTACACACACGCCCAACTTTAAACAATGAAGACTGGTAGAAACTGCCCTACCCACTTATCGCTATAACAAACAACATTGAAATGAACCAACTCAATCCAAATCAGAGTATAGAGGCAGGTAGATTTTTTGAGAGGCAGCTCTTCGGTGAGTTCAACAACCTCACAGGTGGAGGTCAGTGAACTCACTCACCCTGGCTATAGCAAAGGGATTTTATGGGTTTGGGGCATGGAGTGATGGTGTAAGAGCTAGGCACTTATATGGGATTATGCCCATATAAGGTAAAAAAAAGCTGAGCCCCTGGGTAGGCACTCACAGATGGGTAGACAGAGATGCAAAGATGAGGAGAGATGATGTCTTAGGCGGGAGTTTTCTCCTTGCAGGCAGGGTTGGGAGGAAGGGCAAATCTTAGCTTGTGGAACCAAACAACTTTATTTTATTTATTAATAAATTTTCACTGCAATGACATTCACTTTCCTCTAACCCCCGAGCTTTGTGCATCACATGCATGTGTGTATGTGCGTGTGAGAGAGAAAGAGAATGTGGGTGTGAGTGTTGCACTGTTATATTTTCTGTGATCACATTCAAGATACTAAGTCACAGATTCATGACGTCAGAATCCCTTCTTCCTTCCCACCTTCAGAAAGCAGTGAACTCCTGCCCTGCCTTTGAAGTGCTTCCTGTGACATTGTGCAGTTATTGTTATGTTGTGTTGCGGTGTGCCATGTCATTTTGTGCTGCATGATACCAATCTGGGACCTGGTTGATGAGGTGAATTATTTCCCTTGTTCAATTAGTTTGAAAGTTTCTAATCCAAGGTTACTTAATTAATCTTTGCAGACTTTCACTCTAATAACAACTGTACTCTAGGAATCAAGCTGTCTTATAATCAGGAGCAGACTCCTAATGCTACTCACCCCTCATCCATAGAGGGCATTTTAGCAAACCCATGTTTTGCAGGGTTATTTATACATTTTTCTACTCTAAATTAATGGCATTGGTGGCATTTTCAACTATTAAATTCATCTTTATGAATTTTATGAATAAGTAAACATTTATTTTCTTTTATTTATTTTTTCTTTTTTCTATTTTTTTTTTTTTTTTTTTTTTTGTCAGTTTTTTTTTTAAATAACCCTTTTTTTTCTTTTATTTATTTTTTCTTTTTTCTATTTTTTTTTTTTTTTTTTTTTGAGACAGGGTTTCTCTGAGACAGCCCTGGCTGTCCTGGACTCATGCTGTAGACCAAGCTGTCCTCGAGAACTCACAAAGATCCGCCTGCATCTGCCTCCCGAGTGCTGGGATTGAAGGCGTGTACCACTACTGCCCGGCTCAAAATTTATTTTTCCTCCTATAAAAATTGTTTCATTCATCCATTTATTTATTTATTTATTTATTTATTTATTTATTTATTTATTTATTTATTTATTTATTTATTTTACGTTTTCATTTTGTGCTTCAAGACAGGGACTTGCTGCACAGCCCTGGCTAGCCTGGAACTCGGTAAACCAAGCTGGCCTAGAGTTTGCGTTGGCCCTCCTGCCCCCTCTTCCCAAGGGCTGGAATAACAGGCATGCGCCAATCCTACTTCTCGCCTTCACCCTTGGCTCACTTTCCTAATTCATCACTTGTTATTCCTTAACCTTTAATTCATCATAGAAGAATCTGTTCACTATAGTTTATGTCTTGTTAAAAAGAACTTTAATTCTATATAATTTCATAAATGCTTTTCTTTTGTCTTTTTAAAGATTTCTTTTTTAAAAAGTGTGTATGTGTGTGTGTGTATGTCTATACATGAGTTTGCATGCACTGTGTGTGTGTGTGTGTGTGTGTGTGTGTGTGTGTGTATGTCTATACATGAGTTTGCATGCACTGTGTGTGTTCAGGTGCTTGTAGAAGCCAGACAGGGTTGGATACCCTAGAACCGAAACCTCAGGCAGCTGTGAAATGCCTGCTGTATATGGCTAGGAGCAGATCAGGGTCCTCTGCAAAAACGTTAAATGCTCTAAACTACTGTGTCCTCTCATCAGTCGAGAAGGATTTCTAAGTAACTTGAAAGTCACTTAGCTTTTCTTTACATGTGTCCCAGAATTTTGTCCTTTTGTTTATATTTGGCCTTATAGGGCTAAAATACTTAAGTAAAAATTCCTTCGAATTCCCAGTTTTCTCACCGAGTAGCTAGTTTTGAACCACGTTCTATCGATTCCATGTCGATTCCTCTCTGCAGACGCGTCACCACGCACTCCTGTGTCGCAGGCCTCTCACAGGCTGCTTCCAGGTGGTTCTGGGCCGGGGGGGCATGTTGAGGCTTGGGGGGAGGGTGGTTTGCTCTTTAAGTCTCGGCTTCCAGCACCTGCCAGTGAGCACTGTGCAAGGTGAACTTTATATTTTATCATGAGAAGCTTCAGAACACTGTCAACCTGGAACTATGTATCCCATTTGGCTGATGAAACTGAAGCTCAGAGAGGCCTATCTGTCTGCCTAGATCACCAAGACAGCATGGAGCAGAGGCAGAATTCGAGTCTAGGTTCATCTTCCTCAAAAATAAATAAATAAATAAATTAATTAACAAATAACATTTAAAATTAAATTTGCCTTTTCAGAGTACTAACCTCCAAGAACTGTAATCACTAAATTTAAACTGTGTTACCACGTGCTTGTTGCATGTGATTTTTTTTTCTTGTTTTGAGAATGGCTTAATATTTAGATTTCCTTTAGTCTCGCACTTCTCATTAACTCAAGCCACTTTACCCTGACATTCCTTATCCACTGTATGAGAAGACCTCAAGTCAGTCCTTAACACCAAAATTGCTCATCAGTTGCTGGCAGGTGAGCTGTACCACCTCCGTTCATTTATCAGATCTACTCTCGAGAGGGTGGGGGCGAGGGTCCCTCAAGGTTGCTGGCATGTACAGTTTCCTATTGTGTCTCTCTCTACACTTGCACAAGTTAACAGCCCTTTTCCAGGCAGCACCTCTGGCTTACTGTATATTAGTAGAATATTGATATAGCAAAAAATGCTGTTGTGGGATTCATCATTTGGTAAATCCTCCACCGTCTGCAGTTTTACAGAGCCATTTAATTAGCAATTTTACAACCTCCTCTCTTCTCATTAAATTAATTAATAATTAAGTTCAAATATAGGCATCTTTAATGTCATAATTATATTTCAGTTTTATGGTCACTGGAGTTTAGCTCATTAGGGGAGGCGCTCATAAACCATAGCCCTGTTTAGTGGCTGAAGCACACCTACGCCACCAGGCTGATTTGAGTTGATATTTTAATTTCTCTGCTTCTTGAGGGGCATGGCTGGGTTGCGGGGAGCAATCTCAGTCTTTGTCCTCCATGAGCATAAAATAACAATCACAGCAGCAGTGTCAACAAATGCAACCTACAATATGTAGCCTCTGCTCCTTTGAGTCTGGCTGACTTTTATGACGTCTCTCCGGACTATTTTTGTAACATTGGTCCTTACAGGGTGTTCTGATTGGATCAGATCTTTCCACCTACGAGCTGCCATTAAGCTCAGAGTCGCCAGGTCCAAGACTTGTGAGTGATGTTCTCTGATTGCCATCATGATTTACGAAGTCAGTAATGGCCTTTCACACAATATGGCAGGCTGTACAGTCCTTTAGACAGAGTGGATTTATTTCAGCCATTAGCACTGATTAAACCAGCTTAGTTGGAGAGGCAAAACAAAACTTGTCTTTGAAATTGTTCTTATTTAATTTTGTTCGCCCTCACATAACCCAGGACAGTGCTAATTATTCCTTGATGGAGCTCATATTTCTAATGTAATTCATATGTAAATTCTAATTTCCTTCATATGGGAATGTTTGTGTTCCTAGTCTCCTTTCAGGCAGGAACACAAACAGAGAATTAAAACTGTTTAGAAATAGAAACTTCATGTTGCCTTTTTTTTTGACCTGGCTTTGATTTGATTTGCTTTCTTGCTCCTAGAT
>NW_026595445.1:0-31495 GCF_907164565.1 Psammomys obesus | reverse complement strand
ATGTCTTCCACTAGATGAAGCTAAATCCTTCTTTTCTTTTTTTTTTTTAATGTCCACCTAAGATCTTGTATTTCTTCTAATAAAGCACTTGTTTTCTTTTGATATAGATATAATTAAATATGATTAACTATTTAAGTTATGTCCCTACAACTAGATGATGAAGACAGTCAAGAGAAGAAAACTCATATACACAACACCAAAATCACTCATACTAGACTTGGATCATATATGATGTTTATAAATATTTTCCATTCTGAAACTCATTGTTCTCTTATTCATATGGACTATTATCTTTGACTATTTTTAAATTTTATGGAGTTCAAGTCAATAATTTATCATTCTTACAGATCACACATTTTATGTTGTTTAAAAACTCTCTTCTAGGAGCCTGGGTCAATGGCCCAGCGGTTTAGAACTCTTGATGCTCTCCCAGAGAGCTACAGCTCAAGAGACTCTGTATCACCTCCAACTCCAGCCCCAGGGGATCCTGTGACCTCCTCTGGTCTCCACATGTATGTGGCTTACACTCACAAAAACACATTGATATACACAAAAATAACTTTTTAAATAGAAATCTATTTTTCTAGACATACTTTCTTAAGATTTTCTGTTTTCAAAAAACTGCTAGAGTTTTACATTTCTCTTTCAGGAAAGTTCTATGTTAAAATATGTTTCAGTAGATGAGCTTTTGATGAAAACTATGACGGTTAAGCATGTGCGTGTGTGTGTGTGTGTGCGCGCGTGTGTTATGTTTGTGTGGTTTTGCATGTTAATATCCAATTGGCTTAGTATTATCTTCAATAATATTTGTTGCCATTAGAACCCATGTCAGATCAGCTTGCCCTCATAGTAGGGCTCCGTTTCTGGGTGTTTTCAGCTTATTTGATGTGTTTTGCCACCGATGCTCCAATGTGGATCACTGCTGCTAAGTGGTGACTCTTAATATTAATGGATAAGTTGTTTCCATTTCAATTGTATTTGTACAGTTAATTTTAGATAATGGTAGGGTCTGTGACTTTCCTCTTGGTGATAGAATAAGCCTATGTGTATGTTGTTAGATTTATACCTAAATATATTATTTTCTTAAAAATGGTGCTTTATTAAATTTTGGTCTGCATTCTTTTCCTTCATGTAAGAAAGTGGTATGTGTGTGTGTGTGTGTGTGTGTGTGTGTGTGTGTGTGCCTACAAGGTGAACAGGGATAAAGACAGAGCAGATAGAACAGAGATTGAGGAATTTCCTACCAATGCCTGTTCTAACCAAAGACCCATCCATGACACCATGACTGATGTTCTGCTAAACTTGCAGACAGGAGACTGACAGAGTTGTCTCTGAGTGGGTCTCTACAGCAGCACCTCAAAACAGATGCCAAAACTCTCAGCAGACACTGGGTGATTGTGTGTCTTGTGGAGTCCAGTCCACTGGAGTCTTGTGGAAAAGTGGGGGGAAGGAGAAAGAACCTGGAGGCAACAGTAGCTCCACAGAAGAACTGGTAGGGCCACTGACAGGGGCACAGAGGGGCTTGCTGAGATTAAGAAACAAACCAAGGACCATGCATGAGCTGGACCTACGTCCCCGACAAGGATGTAGCAGATGAGCAGCTTAGGCTTCATGCAGGTCCTCTGGTAGGGGAACTGGGGAAGTGCATTGGACATGGACTCACTTGCTAACTTTTTGATCACTTTCCCCTGGCAGGACTTCCTTGCCAGACCACAGGGGAAGAGGACATGCTCATTCCTGGTGCAACTTGATGAGCTGGAGTGGGTGGGAAAAGAAGCTCCCCTTTTCTGAGGAATGAACAAGTGGGAGGGGAAAGGGAGAAAGGATGGGGTTACAATTGGGACTGAGATGTAAAATGAATAAATGAATTTTAAGAAAGAATATTTTTAAAAGCATTATGTGGTTTTTAGCAGTAGAAAAATTACAGTTATGAGGTTGCAACCAATAATTCTCTTGTTGGAGGTTACCAAAACATGAGGAATTGTATTAAAGGGTCACAGCTTTAGTAAGGTGGAGAACCACTGATCTGAAGTCTCTTGGCCACAGTGTTTTAGAGGTAGGACTGTGAATTGGAAGGCTTCGAACCAGGAAGTAAATTCATATTAGAGGTCTCCAGTCCAAGGTACATAGGACACAATAAGCAAGGAATTGTCTGGAAGCCTTGTTCTATGCAGATTATGCCTGAAAATAAGAATTTAAGGGGGCAGTGGCATAGCTGTTTTGCAGAAGACTAGTTCTCCCAGGACTTGCTGAAGCAGGCTTAGCTAATACATTTTTAAGAAGCAATACTAATTGCATGTCCAGCGTACTCTAGGGTTTGCAGATGGTCAAATCCAGCGCTGGTGAGGACCGGCTGAAGAACATGGCAAAACAGGCAGTAGCTCGTATAACTACTCACAAGTAGTAATGTGAGATGATTTTAATTTAAATCTTAATTCTTTTTTTTTTAATGAGCTGCTCCATACAATGAAACCCTAAGCTAAATTGATAATTCATTCTTTTCAATTGATAAGCCTCTGAATGGTTGGTTTGTGGGACATACAGGTGGGGCTTATGCTGCTAGGAAAAAAAAAAAAAAAACCAAAAACCTGGAATGGGGCTTGCTTTCTTTTCAACTTGATTCATGAAGCCCAGTCTCAGTGGTAAGTTATTGTTAGCATCACCTAAAGAGAAAGCATTGGAAATGAGATGAGAAAAGAGCTAAAAAGCACATTTGGACCTGGCTTGCTTAAGAACTGTGTGTTTTTATCTTGAAAATCTATTAAGACTCCACCATTGTACAAATTCCACAGTTCTTTTTATTTTATAAAATAGAAAATGATTACAATTCTGTGTAATGTATTGTATCCATTTAATAGGATCCCACTCTTGCCAAGTACTGTAGTGACAAAGAAATGCAATAGAAAACTGCTGACACAACGGGAAACTGGTAGTTCAACATAAATGGTTTCTGTAAATAAATCTGGTGTAATTTCCCTATACATCTTGACTTCGGCTCTCAGCTCTGCCCATAGGAGAGCAGTGGCACAGCGCTGGCAAGAGAACAACTTGTGCCTTTTTTGAGCACTGAACACAGAGCAGTTTAGGTATTTTTTTTCCCCCCCCACAACTCTTCAATGGCCGTTGAGACACTATGTGTACTCCAGGCTTGGGTGTATTTCCCAAAAGCCATTGATGGAAGACTACAGATGTGTGACTTTAGAGGAAGTGAAAAACAAAACAAAACAAAACAAACAAACAAAAAAAAAAAAAACTCAGAAAAGGACCAAGGCTTTACAAACCAGCTTTTCATTCTAACTGGAATAGAGTTAAGTGGGTTCTAATTAGTAATGTTTTCCTCTCTTACCAGCTGATTATTGTAGATGACAATTGCATTTTCCCTAAGTTCATAAAACAAAAGATAGAGATAAAGGACACAGGTGGTAATGTAGTCAGGCCATGGTAGTTGCACCTGGACTACATGTATGACTTTTCTTTTGTTATCTTTCCCTAATTAATAAATATAACAAACATTTAAATGGAATTTGCATTTTATTGCATATTCTGACAGTTGGTTTTAATATCAACTTGCCATAATCAGAATCACCTAAATAGGGAACCTCACAGAATTGTCCTGATTGCAGTAACTGATGTGCCATTGTAACTTTTTATTTCCTCAAAGGAGGAAAGGAGATGAGAGCCACACCCAAGCCCAGATCATTTCTATCTAACTATCCCTAGGCCTAGGCCCGGAAGCTTCTAGCCTAGGTAAAAATCTAATCTTCTGCTGGCCTGGGCCTTGAAGGGTTCAGCTTCTAGCCTTATCTGCTAACCTAGAATGTTTTCAGCTTCCAAGACTTACTGTTGAATAAGCTTACTTTTTCTAGTTCTTTCTGAACTCTGGCTAGTTCAACTCAGCTATTCTGGCTCAAAAATCCTTTCTAAGCTGGCAGATAAAAACTAGCTCCTCTTGGTTTCTCACAGAATTTCTCTGCTTGGAAAAACTGCCTTTGAATTCCACAAACTCAACTGCACAAACTCAACTGAACTTCACAGAACTGTGCTGTACTCCTGAACTCTACTGTACTGTTTCCATGAACTACCCCCCCATGCACAATTATCTCTCTGTGCTGCTCTTAAGTAGCTCCTCTTTTCTGTCTGTTCTCACAAGAGTTGGGCATATCCTGTCTCTGACTGATTCTGTCAAATCTTTCTTTGATTCATCACTTTGTCTTCCCCTCAATTAAAAGTCATTGTTTGGGATTAAAGGTGTATAGCGTATTCCAGCCTGACGGATTAAAGTTATGTAGTAAATTCCAGCTATCGGGATTAAAGGTATGTCATGTCTACATTCCAGCCAGAGGGATTACGGGTGTGTATTCCAGCCAGAGGGATTAAAGGTGGGTACTAAGGGCATGTCTATATTTCAACTGTATCACACAGACCTAGGTCTTTGAGTGGGATCCTGTGCCAAAGCAGACATATTGCTGGATTAAAATTCCTATATATACCATGTGGGTAGATGGGATAGACCTTCTGGTATCAGCCCAGATATAAAGGGTGAGACAGAAGAAAGACTTTTGACTATTGCCCACTCATCTTCTTTTGCTGCAGTTAATTGATCTTCTTGCTGTTTCTGTGGATCCTTTCACTGCTCTGCTATCAAAACCAATGTGTCCAGGCTTCCATCATGGAGTAAACTCTCTCAGCAGCAATCCAAGAACCTTCTGGAGTTTTGGCACTCAGTTTGGTGGTATGAGCAACTCCTAGGTTCTCAGCCTTTCAGATTAGGGATAACTAATGTTACTATTTCAACATACATTGATTTAATAAATTATATATAAACATACATGTGTAAACAAAATCAAAAGCAGTTCTGTTCCTCTGAAGAATACTAACTAATGCACATAGTATAAGCAATCTAGAGTTGATTCAGAGTTACAGTGTATAAGAAGAATGTGCTTCGTTGTACATAAATTATGCACAATTTCATGTGAGACCCAAAGAACCATAGATTATGCTTTCAGAAAAGTGAGGTCAGACTCAAACCTTCATGGTGCTGAGGGACATGTATATTTAACATAAGAGAAAATGTTTAAATATATTCTCAGGTCTTATCATTTGGATATAAATAACACATGTAAAATATATGTACTTTGTTATTTAAAATACATACTTGGGGCAGTTACACTATATGTCTTTTTTTTAGGACTTTGCTAAAATATTTGGCAGTAATTAAATGTAAAGATAACAGATCTGAAGTCTAGAAGACATCCTTTCAGGAAAGTCATATGATTACTTGAAAACCAAGGAGAATACTAAAAACAATATTAAACATTTATTTATGCAATTTTAATCACTAAACCTTTCCTGCATGGACTTTTTGTGATTGCTGTAATGCTGGCTACTGCCATTTACAAATGAATGCTTCTCCCCCACCCCCCTTATCTGCAGGGTTCACTACCTTGATGAAATGGGCTCAATAGAAGAGGTGGAAAATCACAAATCAGCAACCATACCCTGACAGGTTGCACTCGGTCATAAAAATAACCAGATTGTATCATAGGGTAGGGAAAATGTAAGTTCGGCCACTTTGTTCTGCCTCGGAAATGCAGAGAGGAAAAGGAAGGAACTACATAAAGAAGGCCAAAGAAGAGAAAGAAAAGGAGCGTAAAAGATTTTGTTTTCTGTGATGTCAAGAAACACATGATGAAGCTTATATTTTAGAAAAAGCTCCAGTGGGCCCAGTATGGAGAACGGGCCAGAAGAGATGAGGCAGGAGCAGGAGGCAGTTGAAGCAAAATGTAGCAACTCAGGAAGATAACACTAGGTACTGAAAATTTTACTAGCAGAAAGAATGAGGAAGGGTTGGCATTATGCAGAAGACAAAACTTGAAAGCTTTGCTATCTTCCTGTGAGAGATGAACAGGGCTAACTCTACTTCCTATGAGATTCTGGCCTAAGTGACAGGATTTAAATGGGTGGTAAATAGTCAAGGAGCTTAGCTATGGGTGAAGTGCCTTCAAGAGTCCTCAGGGTGGAGATTTCTGGAAGACTTGAGCCAAGGCTGTGGTTACATAAAGAAGGCTTGAGTGATCACTTGCTTTCAGAAGTGATTCCAGAATCTCCCCCAGTGGACCGCTCTCTCACAGGCATCTACTTCCACTGTCAAAAGCTCTTTTCCAGCCTTCTCCTTCCAAACTTCTGATAGCTTCTTTTCTGAGACTCACTAGATCATCAGGGTCATTAGAACAGGTTTTCCGAGAAAGGTTTTATTTAAAACAAAACAAAAACTTCTGTCCCTGGAAGAGTTTGTTCTTCAATGTTCAGAAGTTCTAATAGTGACAACACACAAGTAGAGTCTGTGATAGAAACAAGAGCTGCAGCAGCCTGGAGATATTTCGCTTTTTATCTACAGCTCTCTGTTCAACAAAGCCAGAGGCCTGACAGATCCGCTGTCTGTGATCACTGTGAAATCATTAATCAACCCATGAAACTCATTTCACATCAAGTCAGTTAGGGGGTCACAGTAAGAGAGGCATGCACCCAGACTTTGAAAAAGGATGAAATAAGAACTCTTGAAATCCACCTGATAGTTGGAGCTCAGAGTCACCATCTGTCTTGTTTAGATTATATTGCTGTATTAAAACACTGACCAAAACAACTGGAGAGACAACAACTATTGTTTTCATCCTATACCTCTCTCTGAGTTCTGTCAGGACAGAGCTCAGTGCCGGAACCGGGGATGAGAGGGATGAACCCTACTTACTGGTTTGCTTCTACTGGCTTCCTCTGCTATTTTTCTTATACAACCTAAGGATGACACTGCTCACAGTGAATTGGGCTCTCCTGAACCAATGGCTAATCAAGAAAATGCCCCAGAACCATGCCCACAGGTCAACCTGATTCTGACAATTCCTTAATTGAGGTTCTCTCTTCTTGGACGACTCCTTTGGGCCAAGTCAACAAAAAAAATAAATAAATAAAAATAAACCAGCAACCTTTTGTGGAGAGGGTAAACCCATTTTCTTTTATATTAATCCTCCCTTTCAAATCAACTTTACTTATTCACAAAATTCAAGACAAGAATGGCATCAACATATCAGGAAGGAAGGAAGGAAGCAACATTGGAAAAAAACACACCAGAGATCAGACAGTATCGGAAAGTGGGCTCCGACACCATGTTAGTGGGCTGTCAGTGTTCATGTTGTATTATGGGAGTATTCTAGGTTCTGGAAACAGTCAGTCATGTAAGCTTTTTCAGCTGAGAGATCTGTCAAGAATTCATCCATGCTTTCTTTCTGAATTTGCCATGGAAATCTTCTGGCCTTGGCTAAGTATTTTTGGGAGCAATGCTATGAAGCCATTCCTATACCTTATTTTACCCTGCTTTTAGTATGTGTGAGTATTGTGTGTGTGTTGGCTTCTTAGAATACAATGTAGAGTGTGCTTTCCAATATTGTGGAACAAAAATATAGTGTCTTGTTCAAAGACAGCAACCTGTTGAGATTTTATTTATGAGCCACATCTGTGACAAACCATTCCTAGATGCCAGTGCAGGTTTGAATCCACTCATTCATTTCTTCAACACATGTTGTCTCCTTTTTGTAATATAATATACTGTGTATTTTACCTAATGCATATTATATAGTATAATATGAAATTATATGCTTATAGCTTAATAGAATTTATCAGTATAAGAGCAAGCAAATATGTGAAGAACCCATGGTGAAACACAGAATTTTTTTTCCCTGTGAGTACCATGAGAAAAGATAGTTTTGTTTGAGAGATTTCAATAAAATCTGTGTTGAGTGAATTTGCTGTCAGATTCCAAAGTAAAGAGACTTTAAGAGAATCAGCAAGGGCATTCACAGCGGACAGAACAGATTTACACATAACATGTGTCATCAGAAATGAAAAGGATTGCACCAGTTCTGAACAGCTGTAGAGGTGTGGTGGGGATGGTAGTTTGCGAAGAGCCGGTCTCCCCAGGGCTCCAGTCACAGAGGACAGACCTCCCAGGAGCTATGCAGCACGCAGCTGCGCCACAGATGGGGAGAGTCTTGCTCTGAGAAGATGCTCCCAGACAGAGTCAGGAGACAGATGAAGAGGGGCTGCCCCTATGTTCCCTGGGAGAGCCAGTAGAGTCACCTTTGCCACTCTGTCCGACTCTCTGGCTGCACGAAATGGTCTTTATGTAGGCATCATTTCTGTCAGTGCTGCCGGGATCCTGAGGGTCTCCAGGGTCTTCTACTTGGCTCGGTGAAATACTGTCCTCTTTTGCCTTCTCCAAGAATGATCCCTCTACTCATGTTTTCCTCTGTTACCAATAAACATGAAAACCTTAGGCCCAATACTGTCAATGGCAAAAACTGTATGCTTACTGTCCTAATGAAGCACATTTAAGTAACTTGTGATTATAAGTAGCATTTCTAATATGTTCAATGCTCAATATTAAATGCTGGTAAAGTATTTTGAATTGTGAAAAAAAAAAAAACACCATACATATTACATATTCAGCTCCCCCCAAGCAATTCTGTTAGAATATTACCAGTTTTATTAAATGAAAATCTAATATGACTAGGAAATTAAATAGTGCCTCAGGTCAAACAGTACATGAACAAGCCAAGACTGAAACCTATATCTGGCTTACAGTAAATGCTATAGGCTTTGCCACATGAAGTGGATTCCTGTCAGCCAACTCTGCCCCAAACGAAAAATTTTCACTTTTGCTGTATCGTTCACTGTTATGTGTTTGATTTCCTATATTTAAAGAGTAAGTTTGGCTAGCTGGATTCACTCCAATCCTTTTCACGTTAAGTGTTTTTACTGTTTAATGCAACTGAAAACAGAGAACTCCATGGCTTACTGGCTATTGTAAGTCAGATTCTACTGCAACAGTCCCCAGAGTCTTGGCATTGCTGGTCGCTCAGACCTCTCAAGCCCTCCTTTCCAATGATAACTCTCCTTACAAGAGAGGCAATTTTCTTAATTTCTATTATTTCTTTTCTTCTCATCATAGTGCTGTTATCCAGTAGATATCTAATAAGTGGTTCTTCTAAAATTTTATGTTGAGATAACCATTTGATTGATAAGAAGTTACAAAAATACCAAAGGCATCCTCTTTTCTCATTTTGTTTTTCAGTGATGACATCTCACATAACCATTTTCAGGATGACCCAAACAGAGACGGTCTTGATCTCCAGCATTACCAGGAGAACAACCTCCACTGGACATTCATTACACCTGTTTCCTGACAGAAGAAAGACCATTAGTTGGACAGGTAATGTCAATCATGGCCAGACAGACCAGCAATACAATACTGACCACTTGGCTGTGCCCAGCTGAGGCCAGCTATAACCACAGTGGCTCAGGAATAGAAAAATAAATGAATGCTGTCCTAAGACTTGAAGACTTGGAGTACATTATTACGTTTCTTACACATACAATGTCATTTCTGAGAGGGTTTTCTTTAGAAACCTTTATTTCCTGAAGGATGCACATTGTTAAGAAAAGGTAGAATAAATTCACGATTACATTTCTTTATTTACTGTGCTTCAAACTACTTTCTAACGTGGCGGCCAGCTGTCTAAGACTGTAATAAATACTGAGGTTATTATACTAGTAAGAAAAAGGTTTTAATTCTGTTTGTTTGTTTGTTTGTTTGTTTTTTTGTTTTAGCTCACAGTTTCAGGGGATTTTGGCCAAAGGTGAGCCATGTGGTGCGTCATCTCTTCATGGTGGAGAATGTGTGACAAGGATAGCTGTTCACGTCATGGCTAGGGTGAGGAGAAGGACAAGGCAGGCTCTGCGGAGAGATAATCCCTTTTGAATGCATGGCCCCCAATTCTTAACCTCTTCCATGTAGGAGGTCAACATACTACAGTTTCCACCACTCTCCAAAACCACTGTGTACTGGGGCCCAAGCTCTTGACAGAGGCTCATCTGGGAGTTTTTCCAGATCCAATGTGTAGAATACAGTCTCCTCTGAACGGCATGCTATTGATCTGTTTGCTTTGTGGGTATGTGTGTCCTTATGCATGTGTGTGCCATTGTGAGTGCATATACTTAACATACATAGTGTGCGTGTGTTTCCTTATTGATAGTAAATCTGTGCTACATTTTGCTCTCAGATCCTTACAAAGGAGACTCATATCTTTTTCAAGAGTCTGATGGCTTTTTAAAAAAAGTCTAGTGCAGTAACAATTCCAGACTGTTCACTTGTACATTTCCTGCCCCAAGTATGCAATTGGTTCATATATCCAAGAGCATGTCAAATGGACAGTGAAAACTATTTGTTTGTTGCTTCCGGGTTGGTTTCTCATTCTATTCGAGTTGTTTTCAGTGAACTGAATCTCTTATCCTTTTTAATTTAAATCTGGACTAGAAAACATGTGGCTAAGTATAGTCACCCATTTTCATTTAGAATTATGAGTAATAGCTTTCTTCATTGTGTTTAAGAGAAAACAGCATTTCTTTCATACTGATTATTTGCTGAGATTTGGGGCTGTAGCGTATCTCCTTGAATGTGGTTTACTATTCTCTTACTATATTAGCTATTACTATAGCAGAGATGATAGAGTTACACTATTACAGAAGATATTGTCAAGGTAAGATGCCAGCACCATAGCAGACAATAGTCTTACTGAAAATAGATTCTTCCCATACCTAAACTCTTCTCTCACTACAGTTTGTAGTTATACTGTGTTCATACCATTCTTGGTTAGTTCGCTCTCTTATAACCCTCACATAGTTTCAGCTCTGTAGGAAAACATATGTTTAATTTCTGCTTTGCCTTTGTGTTGATGTCTCTACAGTCATAGCCTTATCTGAGGCATATTTTCTAATTGATCCCTAAGGAAGATGGTGCACTTTCCTCTGATCCGCTGTTTGCTTGCTGCTGCTAGGAAGCCCAAGGTGGCACAGAACTTTTGTTCAGCCCATATTGGCTTCACACTTGCAAGTCTCTTGCCTTAGACTCTGAAGTCCTTGATTACTGGTATGCAATGCCATGTGGGGGTCTCTAATTAAATCTTGATGTCTCTCGGCAGTTTGGCCATGAGCTCTAGGCCTTCCTTGTCTGGGCTGCAAGGGAAATGGCCATGGGTGTCTATGAGCGCTCTTCACATGGTACCAATTTTTATCCTGGAAGACAGCCTAGTGCTGACATTTTCAATGTGTGACTTGATGTCTTCCTTACTCCCTAGGAAAGCCTTGATTGGGAAGAACAGACATTCTGGCGTATAGGTCAAGTGGTACCTGAAGAGGCAACACAGCATATAAAACATTCTAACCCCCTCATATTAGTCCTAGATCCCAGATAGATGAGGACAGCACATCTCAAAGCACTCAAGTGAAGAGCTGGTAAGAGAAGGGCTCAACAAACCAGTGGTAAGTAAGGAAGAGAAGAGCTGAAGACTTTTGGGTTCTTATTCAAGGGGCATAGTTCAGTTAATAGTGTGTGAGTTCTGAGGGGTCACATTATGCTTGAGAGGTGATCACTGCAGCATCTCTAGGTCGTCTGTGTGGGATGGGGGTAGGGTGATAGTGGAGGAAGTACATTAGGCTGTATCTAGCTGTCCCACAGCTGGGCAAGGGTCACCAGTAGGTGACTATAAAAGGTACACAGGTAGACAGGCACAAGGAGGACATGGAAAAGCATGGAGAGTGGGGAACTATGTCAAGAGTGGCTCAGTCCCATTCCTTTTACAAGTACAGATAACTCAAGGTGGACAGTAAGGCAAAACAAAATGATATTCATTCAGTGCGTATGGAAAATGGAAACAGAAGGTGTTTCCATTTTCATGTGATATTAAAAGTGAACCTTATGTATGTAAAAGCCAATACCCATGCATCTAGAATCTTACATTCACATATTTTGTTGGATTTTTTTTATAATCTTACTGTTTTCTGATATAATTGCTGCATAAACCCGAAGACAACCTGATTATCTTTATCTTATATATTATTAGAGACTCATAGGGTTTTGACCAATATGATAATTTCTCTAGAACACATATCAGTTTTTGTGAGTCTTGGTTCATTTTTTCCTGATATGCTTTATGGCTTTTTGAGATGTACTTTAAAGTTGTTTTCCTTTCATTAAAGCTTCCATGAGGATAGCTTTTTAGCTGTTTTTTTACTGTTGTTTGCTTTCTTCTTTTAGGGATTTCCCCATATGATAGACTAGTTTTCTTATGATTTAGCTCCTTGCTAATCTCTCTTATTTTACATGTCTCATCTTCAGAAATTCTACTGTAACTTACGGGCAATATCTTTTGAGTTTGTGCACTCCAGGAGGATATTCTAACCTACTGTTCCTTTTTGAGGAGATGCTATACTTTGAATTATGCCTGGAATTCTGCCTCTTCATTTCTCAGTACATACACCTCTCTGCCAACAGTTCCCATTATTTTATTTCCTTTTAAACTTTTTTTTTTTTAGTTTTTGTTGATTTTTTTTTTTACCTTTGTTGTTTCTAGAAACATTTTAGTTTTTGAGTTAATTTTTAGGAATATTTTGTTATGGACTTCCTGTTTTGTGAGCAGGATTTCTGAAAGATTTTTATTTTTTTTAAGATAACATTGTATGATGTTGACCCTAGTTGTTTCATTTTTGGTCTTTTTTCTCACAAACATAAATTTTATGAGGTAATTTTATTTTGAGATTGACTTGTTCCTTCATGGGAAAGTTCCTGGACGGATTTAGAACTGTGTTCTGTTGCCCTTGTGAAATGTTTGAGGACACACACTACCTTTTGAAGTTGCCTTCAACCACTTGCCACCCCCTTTTCACACACACACACACACACACACACACACACACACACACACATTCGCACCTCTCATCATGTCTTGCTTAAGTAAGAAAAAATAATAATTTAACAGTAGTTTAGGAAACACAAAAGATCCAAAGTAGCCAAATCAATCCTGAGCAATAAGAACACTGTTTGGGATATTACCATCCCTGATTAAAAGTTATACTACAGATCTGTAGTAACGAAAACAGCATGGGTACTGACATAAAGGCAGATGCAAAGGTCAATGGAACAAGATTCCACACCTAGATATAAGCTCACACTGCTATGGCTGCCTGACTTCTACAAAGAAGGCAAAAGTACATATTAGAGAAAAGACACAGCCAACCTGAATAGTTACACATAGAAGGAAACTAGATCTTTATTTCTCACCCTCTGCAACTGATCAATGACCTCAGCACAAATATATGATAACCTGAATCTGAATGAGAAGAAAGAAGGGAGTATTCTTTAAGCTGTTAAGGACAACAACAGCTTTTGGACTTTTGGAACAAGATCTTGGTAGAGCAAGCATCAAGACCAACAACTGACAGATAAAATTTCATGAAGCTAAAAGCTCCTGTACATTACTGAATACCATCTTATGTGTAAAGAGGCAGCCTTCAGAACAGGAAAAATTTTGAAAGAAAGAAAGAAAGAAAGAAAGAAAGAAAGAAAGAAAGAAAGAAAGAAAGAAAGCTTCAACGCTAAACACCAAGAAAATAAACAAATAGCTCAGTTAAAATTGTGACATGGATCTAAATAGACATTAAAGCACTGTTGTACAAATGAACAAATGGTAGCTCTGGCTCCATACACAAGATATGTATAAGATCAAGCCAGCCAAAATTCCAGTGCAGTTGGGTGAGGCGCTCGTGAAATTCTGCCTCTTCTCTCAGGAGCTGTTGGCAACTGATGGATGCTGGGAATGGACAGTTGGTTTTCTTCAAGGATGAAGTGTCTGTGAGGCTACCAATGCTCTCGAAGATGGTCCTATATTCATGTACACACAGGCAGCTTTGTTTCCTGTGGTAAAAAAACAAAACAAAACAAAAAAAAAAAACAGATGAAGATGGAAGGAGAAAATGGTAGGGCAGAAAGGAGACTCCAAATGCATTAATGGATGTGTGAAATTCTCAAATAAAAAAATTCAAATTGAAGCCAGGAGTGGTGACACACTCTTGTAATCCCAGCACTTGGGGAGACAGAGGCAGGCAGATCACTATGAGTTCGAGGCCAGCCTGTCTACAAAGCAAGTCCAGGATAGCCAATGCTACACAGAGAAACCCTTTCTCGGGAAAGAAAAAATAGTAATAATAATAATAATAATAATAATAATAATAATAATAATAATAAAATAAATAAAGATTTTTAAAATTAAAATAAAAAATGTGTGATTAAATGATTTCAACATTTTTCTAATACCAAAACATCTGGATGCAAATTAAGATGGCTACTATTGTTACTAGAGGAAACAAACCATAGACCAGATGGTTATCGGCGAACTCTCGTTGCCCCAAACATCATGTGGAGGGTGATTCCGTTTAGTTTTCCTTTTCCGTTTATTTCTCTTGGCCTCGTCTTGCCACATCTTAGTTTTATTTTCAGAAGTTTCATGTTAGTGTCAGACCTTTCCCTGGGATGGTCTTGGCTCGCTGACGGTGGGGATGTCTAAACTGACTGAGTCCACATCTGGACTGCATGGCCTCCCAAGCCACCAACCCTGCTCAGATGGCTCACGGGGGTCTCTCCTGAGTAGCTCTATGTTGCTTTCTTAATGCTTAGTTTCCAAAGACACAGACCAGGAATGTGCAGTTTTCGTAATGCACTCATTGAAGTTTTTCCATTTGTGGGAAAGAGAGATCATACACAAGAGTGACTGAGACAGTAGCAACAGAACCTGGAAACATAAGACAGTTATTAACAATGTCTTACCGTAAGACAGCAATTCAGCTTAAAATTTTCCCCAAGTCTATAAAGCCATTTAAGGTTATCTCATTTCTTATTTTAAAACCAATGGTACATTTTCAGATCAGTTTCCCGTTGAATGTTCTTAGGGCGTTATCATCCGTCGTGTGCCTTTTGCAATGACAGCTGGCTGACGTCTCTCAGGACTGCCTCCCTGATGACCTGTTCAGGGTGAGCCCAGTCACAACACTGCACGTTGTGTGTTCTGATGCATTTACTCAATCATTCAGCGTTGTATTTCAGGATGAATAACCGCTCTTGCTGTTAGAAGCATATCTTCAAGTTCGCATATGCTTTATTATTTATTTATTTATTTATTTATTTATTTATTTATTTATTCATTCATTTATTTAATAATTGCACCATTTCCTAAATCATACCTTGCTAAAACTGGTTATGTGGTAGAGAAGACTTGTCATTTTGTAGATTCCTACTTTTCAGTGGTTTATTTATTCATTTTTTTTTTTCTGGCAAAAATGATTACATTTGTCCTACTTAAGGAATGTAGCCAGACATCTTAATATGTTTCCCTCTAGCATCCTTCGGTCATTGAATATTTGATAAGAAGTTGGATTTTAACACGGGAAAATATGGTATTCATGAACAAACACATTACATATGATATCTAACATAGGAACCATATATCTAAACAGCCAAAATGTATTTGTAATTGCAGTTTCATATTTAAAATACAAAGCACAGAAGTCCAGCTACATAGGTGTCTTGAGGGATGTAGGAAAAAAAAAAGAAGAAGAAGAAAGGAGATGATGAGGGTTTAGAGACAGCACCCTTCTGTCCTTCTGTCCTTCTGTCCTTCTGTCCTTCTGTGTTCACAGTAGATGGCGCTAGATAACAACTCCCCCCCCCACCCCCACCCCGCAAATACCTGACCCTGAATAGATCCTCAGAATCTTTACACCTTCTTGCAGGTATTTTCGAGAAGAGAGCTAGGCAAAAAAATTCCATCCCCCCCCCCCCCCCACCTCACCCCCCCCCCACACACACACACTAGACACAGGATAAACACGGTTGCCCAGGCACATTCCCGGTGCAGCTAGTGGGCCAGCCCAGCCCGGTGGACTCCGGTCTTCACTCTCAGGCTGCTCCCAGCCCTTGCCCGGCTTGAGGCAGTGTTTACCCTGTGGGGGCTCCCGACACACACAATGTCTGTCAACACTTCCTATCACTCTCCTGCTTACGCAAACGGTTTCTCCCCCCCCCACACCCCCCCACTTGATTTCTATTTTTTTTTTTTTTCCTTTTGGCTTGATGCATTCATCACCAGACTGCAGACACACAGCTAATCCATTTAGAAGCTATCAGCTCTGTTCATCGGCTCATAAAACTATTACCTTGGAGGCGCAGTACTGAGGGACACAGGTGCCAGGCCAGGACACAAAACCCAATTGAGCTATGTGTAGCAGGCAGTGTGGGGCTGCTAATCACAGCTGTGCCTGCGCGGGGACCTCCCCGTATCATGCCGCTGCAGTCACTTTATTAAATATCGATTTAAATCACGTCCTTTAATCAAATCGGATAGAGGACCTTTTTCACCTTCGTCCCTTCTCAGTTCCTCCTCACCCTCCTCATTTTCCGATCAGCCGGGCTGGTGACATCGGAGTCCAGCAATGAATAGTTAGAAAGCCTTTCCCCAGCAAAACCCTCTTCAGCAGTAATGAGGCATTTGTGGTAATCGGGTGATGAAATGTAAATGGCAGTAATGAGCACAATTACATCCACCAGGGAGCCATCGGCGTGGCTTCTTTCCTCAGATAGATGAGGGCTTTCTCTGCCATTGCCTGCTAGGACGTCTCAGGACTGCTGGATGGAGGCGCGGCAGGCCGAAGGGGAAGTCCGGAGGCCAAAGCCTTGGCCTTGAACTCCAGGCCAAGATGCTCATCTGACAGGATCGTCTCCCCTCCTCCTTCTCCTTCCTCGGAGACCCGGAGAATTCTGTTTGCTGCAGGGCGTTCAAACAGCCTCATTTCGTGCTAAGGAGCTCAAGGTGAGCCTTGGGCCTGATGGCTATAAGGAAAAATAAACCTCTCTACTCACCAGCAGGGCCTAAAGCCAAGTAGTGGGATGCTTGCCGGGAACGCAGGGGCCACGCTGCTATTTGTGCAGGCACTGTAGTCAGGCAAGGAGCCCGGACAAGGATGCAGGCATCTCCGAGAAATGCTGCTCAGAACATATGCTCAGGCAGCACCTGAAGGACAGAGTTGTGTTCAAAGATGATTTGACTGTGGATCCTGAGTGGCTGACCAGAAATCTGATCTTGGAGTAGAGACAATGAACTGTGCTTAAAAAAAAAAAAAAGTAAAACCAATGGAAGAGGACATAGCTGTCCCTGACATATAAATACACATTATTGACGCATTCATGGACGTGTTGCAAATGAGCTTTCAGTTTACTAATGATTATGAAATGTGTGTCTGGAAATGTTACAAATTATAAGTATTTCTCACAAATAATTTTACTGAGTAAGGAAGCAAAATGCTAAGGTTTGATGTGGGGCTCGGAGTTAGCAATACCAATATCAGATTTTAATAATTTTTCATAAAAATCTTATGATATTTTAAATTAGTAGCTTCTAAATTCACAATAAGTTAGTATATTTTTAAAATTATATTAACAGTTTCATGGCAGAGAAACCATTTGACTTCTGTTTTCTCCTTTGAACTTCTTATCACTAAAGAGCTGTCTAGACAGAGTTAACAAGTTATAATATAACACTAGGCTAAATTCTATCAGTAGGGTAATTTATTAAATTTGCATGACTATTGATCAATATGAGAAATGTATGTATTGTTTAATAGTACTTACTTTAAAAAGGAACAAGTTTGAGCATTTGTATTAAATTTTCAAATGCCTCTTGAATGTGTTTTCATAGAATATTAATTTCAGACTTTGAAAAGAATATTTTTTCCTCCACATTCCTTTTTATTTGTTTTCTTTTCTTTTGGAAGAGAAATAATTATTTGTCTGAATTCCCCATCCCTCTCTTTGAGTATGTTTAAAGACATGTTCTCAGCCAGGTGTGTTAGTGCAAGCCTTTCATGCCAGCACTTGGGAGGCAGAGACAGGTGGATCTCTGTGGTTTCGAAGCCATCCTGGTCTACAGAACAATTTCAAGGACAGCTACACAAAGAAACCCTGTCTCTAAAAAACAAAAACAAAAACCAAAACAAACCAGCAAAAAGACATATTCTCACTTTATTGCCCAGGTTGGCTTGGTACTCAGTGTGTCACCAGATGTCCTCAGCCTTAAGAGACTCCTGCAGCAACCTCCCAAGACCTGGAATTTACTGGTCTGAGTCTCCATGGTTGGCTCTCTCTGTCCTGACTGTAGTTGTAGAATCTAGTGAAATGGCTCACTCTTAGAATTGAGACATTGACGCGTGTTGAGATGACCATTATGCTTACTCCTTATTCAACAACAGACTTTCTGTAAACTGGCTTTTGTTCATTTGCCTTGTAAAACTCTGAATGTTCATTTAAAAAGCCAAAGTGATTGTCAAAACAATACTAATTTGAGCTGATTTATTTTTCAATACAGGGCGTAAATAAGAAATAATAGCGTTAGGTTTACTATGGCACAAAACATCCTTGGAAAGGTTTTCTTTACCAGGAACATTACTCAACTCCATAACTGGAGTGTGTCCTCTGGGTCATGGAAATGCAGGCATTCCCAAAAAGTATCATGAATTCCACATTTCTGTGCCTTAAAAATGTCTTCATTTATTTCTTATTTGTAATTGTGCACACACAGGTACTCACAGGCAGGATGTGACACAGACACCAGAGGAGAGTTCTGTGGAGTTGCTCCTCTTCTTCCTTCATGTGAATCTCAATGATCAAACTCAGGCTTGATAACAAGCACCTTTGTCCACAGAGCCACCCGGCAGTCCTTCTGTCCCTTTCCTTAGGAAACACTGTCTTAAAGACTCTAGCCTGAACTGTAACTAATATTAAAACAATAATAATAAAATAAAATAAAATAAAATATAAAAAGACTCTAGTCTGAGGCCCTTCTTTGTCTCTCTTTTTTCCCAAGGTTCAACCTATTTGTCCTTCCTCTTTGATAAACATTTCTGTGTTCCCAAGTCAACAGGTTGTTTGCTTTCTTTGTTTTGAGTTTTTGGGACAGGTTCTCAACGTGGCTTAGGATAATCTCAAACTGACTCTGCAGCTGAGTGGCCTTGAACTCCAGATCTTCCTCCCTCAACCTCTTAGGCATTGTTGCACGTATATACCACACAACCAGTTTCCAAGATTGAAATACATTTTTTTTCCTAGGCACCAATTATTACTTCCCTTTTAATTTTCTTTAATATATTTTATTCATAAAAAAGACTAAGGATGGAAGCTCCTAACATCAGATTCTAGGTTTGTGTCTGTGTGTTTTTGCTTGGAAGATAGTAATTTCTCAATACACCCTTATCAGATGGCAACCCCAGTTTTAAACTACCTCCCTGTCTCAGCAAGTATTCAGGCTTAATTTTGCTTTCCTTTCATTATTTTATATCTTATTATTTTCCCCTTTCTTCTAGGCTACCATGGTCAGGAATTATGGAACAAATGAAAGATTCTAAGAGGTTTTGAAAAAAATATTCTTTTTTTTTTTTTTTTAAATTCATCCTCCTTTTCTAGTGAAGTAAAATGGTCCTCCAGAATGTTGTTTCCCGAGGAGCTGGATGATGCAGGTCTGGCTGCATCTGTTATGAAGTTCATTATTATGACTTATTTTCCTGGGAGCAGCAGTTTGCATTTACCCAGAATGTAAAATTTGCAAGAAATGACAACAGGAGATGATCTGACCTACTTAGAGGAAGAGGCTGCTTTAGAAAATAAGGAACTCTGGGTCTGAACTTTAAGCTGTCTGGTGAAGGATCCTTCCGACAGGAGTATCGAAACAGAACTCATTTAGTAAAACAAAGTGATTACAACTGGACAATATTTTTTCACCTGGTTAAAAAAGTACCACGATGGCTGGCGTTCTAATTCAGACATTATTTGCCCCCATAAGAACTAGAAGATATGAGTGTTGCCTTGTTTCTTTTGCTCATTTTTGTGGAAATCCTGTTGACTTGTTTTATTATTTCTAGTGCATTGTGGCTCTATCATAGGGAAAATATGGTACCTTAATTATTGATTTGAGTATGGGAGGCATCTTGTAAGAATGAATTGACAGAATTAGATGGAAATTTTATGTCCTTTCAGTCATTTTGATGTTTTCAGCTTGATGTCCTATTGGTAAATCTGAAATTTACGTAATTTTAAATGTTCACACCACCCATGTATCACTTCTTCGTTCATTATTTTGTTTTTAAAAAAGGCGATGAACAATAAGCCTAAAAACTGTACTTATGATTTCAACATACCCCACCTCCAACAAAAAATATAAAGAGTTCATTTGAGTCTTTTGGAAATAACATCCGTCTACTATATATGGTGCACATCAACAATTTATTTCACTTTTAACCTATCACCTAACCTGGCCTGCAGTTATTCATGGCTGCCGGTTAGAGGAGGTTATTTTCCCTCTGACAAAAATGGGCCATTTTTCCCTGTTTAGCAAAATCCGGCACACAGATCATTATGATGCTTTTGGCAGCTAATTTGAACATCAGTGACTCAACTTTGAGAAGAATCTTTTTTTTTTTTTTCTGCCCTAAAGAATCTCTGAGTTTTCAGACTCTAGTAATTGAAAAATCCCCAAACACTCACTCACAGAGGAGATACACATTACTGCCGGAACAGTCGACAAATTGTAAAGTATTCAATTTACATCCCCAGCACCTCGGGGCACTGTTGAAGAATTTATATCTTTGGGAACCTTTGAACTAACAAAAGATAACATTTCACAGTGAAGTCTTCTCACACAAAAGTTTTTAACTCCCTTCTTCCCTCTTCCAAGGAGATGCTGCCTTTCCCTGCAATGCCTACTGGAAAGTGTTTATAGTCACTAAGAGATATGCATGAAAAGGGTTGGAAAGAAAAAAGCAAAAGATGGGAAAGAAGAAGAAGAAGAAGAAGAAGAAGAAGAAGAAGAAGAAGAAGAAGAAGAAGAAGAAGAAGAAGAAGAAGAAGAAAACCAAGACTGTATTTTCTAACAGGGAAAAAAAAGAAAGAAAATAAACCAAAAGAAAACTATATTCTAATTTGTTTGCCCCAGTTACTCAAAGTCCTTATTCCTTAGTTAGCAATGCTGCCCTCTCAAATTTGTGTGTGTGTGTGTGTGTGTGTGTGTGTGTGTGTGTGTGAATGCTCTTTAAATTTGAAGGTTAAGGAAACAAAAAGGAGTAGATTATAACTGTTTTATTACTGCTATCATTGGAGTGAAACCATTTTGAGGATCTATGAATTCAGCCCTTCTTAAACAGTTCCAATTAACAAACATAAATTCTACTCCTTGCTCATTGCCAAGGGATACTTCCACAGACAATGAACCTAAAATTATACATGTAATTAAAAAATGATTCCATCATATATATATATTTTTTTCTAGATTTTATAGACAAAGCCAGAGGAAATTTGCAGTAGATTAAATTGAATCTCTATTTTTCTAGGTAGGAAGCGGTGCTTCTCTGTGTCTTCCTCTGGCATTTTGATGGAAGATGGTTTCAGGTGCACTGATTACTGATCTTCTGACGTCTGCAACTCAGGCCAATTTTAACATCTGGCTTGAAAAGAAACAGCAAACAAACCTCTTCTAGATTACCCTTCTCAACTCTTTCCCTAACCTGCACATTTCCAACACTACGGTTACAATAATGAAACCGTTTAAATGAAATAATTGGGTAAGCCTTTCCTTTTTGGTTAAAAATTGACCAATGCTCTGTTCACTAATAACCCAGGAATCAGCAATCTCATAAAACTGCTTTATTCAGTCTAGGAAATTAGGCAATCCATCATGGGTGATTTGTTCAAATTTTCCCCTGCAAATAAGTGAAATGGAAACTTTAAAACCAATAAGATAATACACTTTACAAATTCAACTGAGAGAGATGGATAAACCAAGATGCCACTGGCATTGGCTGCAGAAAAATCTGTCGTGTTTCCAATTATTTGAGCAGAAATCTACATCTCAGTTTGCTGCCAAGCAGGCTACATCCAGCCTCTTCCTCCTGTTTTTTTTTTTTTTTTTTTTTTTTTTTTTTTTTTGGTTTTGTTTTGTTTTCCCAAACCAAATCATCGGATCTTAAATCAGAACAAGCTCATCGCATGATACTATGAAAGGCCATCAGGGGATAAAGGACACCAGATGCTATATGAGTTTTCTTTTAGGCTTTCATTTCAGCCTTCCCGCATTCCCCACGCTGCCTTTTACTTGTCAAAAAGTAAAATGTGCTTTGATAGATAACAAGCCTATTTTCTTCACTGGCTGAGCTTAGAGAATACCATTAAGTATTGATATCTAGGGTGCTTAGCTAGGGAACACAAACACAGCAGTCCCCAAATTGGGGTTCTGTTGCATTATTTTACATGCCAAGATTTCTGCAAGACTCCAAATTAATTTCATTTTCCTGAGGAGAAAAAAAAATCTCAGCTTTCCTTATGAGAGATAAAAGGATGAGGACCCAAGGCGGGTCCATGCCTGTGCCACTAGGTCCTAGTGCAGACTTGTCACCTATCTGGAGTTCAGATACCACAGGACTTGTGCAGAGGTGGATCTTGGGAATGGAACTAAGTTTCTAGATGGCTAAAGCCGATTATTCAATTATTCTGTGCTTTGAGAGCTATTTAAATGTATAACTTCGGTCATTAACAAAAAAGGCAACAAAGGGATTTTCAGTAACTTTCAGAGATGTTCCCATCAGCTTTAAGGATGAGAAAAATTCCTGAGCACATGATAATTGTAGCTCCTGTGCCATCCATAGTGAAGGTTGTCATCATGTCAGTTTTGACCACACAGGTGCCATGCTGGTTATAAATACAGGAGGGAAGAAAAACTCGCTCTTCCCAGGGTTCTGAGAAAACTATTTATAGAAAAGATTTCCCTATATTACAATGTAGTTTATTGTTGTGAAGTGAGAATGCACAAGTCTTTATTTTGGGGGTAGGAATTCTGAGGCAAGGTCTCCGGTATGAGGCTGTCCTCAAACTCATAATGTAGTCCTCCTGTCTCCATTTCCTGAGTAGTGGAAGTCCAGGTGAGTATCACCTTGATGGGATATACACACATCAAATGGATGCCCAACCTGGAGAAGCAGGGAAATGAAAGGCAAAGTCAGCAGGAGGGAAGGTTTATGCCACTCTGAGAGCTTTAGATCATACAAAACAGCAAAACCTTGCCTCCTTATTCATAGGATATTACTTTTTTCTTCTTCTGGAGGTGATCTCTCTTTTTGTAAATATCTGGTAAACATATTTTTGGCAAACTTTTGGCAGGGGTTGTCCCGATGGGAGGATGCAGGGGAACGGAAGAAGCTATGCGGTCTGTGCCTGGCATGAGGATACCAAGGAGGCTGATTCCAAGCACAGAACAGCCCACTCACTGAACATACTCCTCCCCTCCCAGAGCCTGCAGTGACAAGATTGGAAAATCCTGATGTGAAAGTTGTGAGTCATAAATTGAGCATGGTAAAGTACTGGAGCAATGGAAGTGAGAGGTGGTACCAGAGTCTCTTGGGAAGTCAGGAAAAGCCAGAGTAATCTCACATGGCTCATACAATAGGATTCAAGACATTTCTGGGACTCCTCTATTCGCCTACAACCTTCTGTGCCCGGTAGGCAGAGATTATTAGAAAAAAAAGGTAACAGGAAGCTGTGTAACCAAAGGCACGCAGCTGCTCCAGTTAAAACCTGCAGTTGCCTGTGAACTGGCCTCAGTGACACACCGTGGCTACCAGATAAATGCTCGCTCAGTGAAGAAGAGAATAAGTAGCTTTTCGTCGAATGAACAAACACAGCAACTATACATGCTTGTCCACACTTGGAGAGTTTCACTGGCTCTTCCCTGGCCACTGATCCTAACAGGGGTACTTTAGCAATCGGTACCTCGGGGAGCTGAGGTGGTGAGGGCAGACCTCTGAGCTTACTATGCACCCAAACAGCTGGCTTGCCTGAGCACGCCTGCCCAGGCAATAGATGGTGTATATAGCAACCTATGCATAAATTAGTACATTAAAGACCGTTAGTGTTTTATTATTCGTGTTCAGTAGCACATCCATGATTGTTTATAATAACATAGTGTGCCTGTATGTAACCTTGCTCTTCTTTTAGTAATGTTCGGAAAGATTAAACGGCAAGAACGTGTTTAAAAAAAAAACAAACACAAAAATAAATAAAAGCGTCAATTTTTAAAATAAAATCATTATTTTTTTAACCTATAAGAATAGTAATTTTATGATTTAAGCTAAGTAAAAGTTGTTATACCTGTGTGAATGCATATGTGTGTACATTCTTGCGTGCATACTTTCATGTGTGTTTAAGTACCTATTTGAGCTTATGCAGATGGAGGTCGGGCATCCTCAGGGATGCCACCCACCTGCTTTTGCAGCCAGAGTTAGCCAGGAAACCCCAGCGATCTTCCGGTCTTCCCACCCCGAGCCCTGGGCTTACAGGTGCATGCCACTGAACCCAGATATTTACTTGTGTGCTTAGGGTCCAAATTTAGATCCTTACGACCACTGCACCGGTGCTTTCTAGACCGTGTCATCCGGCCACCTCTAAATAAAGAAATCTGTGCGCAATGCGGTCAACCCTACTTACTGAATCTGTATGAACTACATAGAACAATGTCCCTATCACAGTCATGAAAAGCCACCTGAAAAATTTAAAAAATATATATATTTAAAATATTATTTATATTTTTTTCTTTATATTTGTGCTTTTCTCGTGTAGACTTCTTCAAAGAAAACTCAACACTGTACCTAATACTTCCTACCATTATGGACCTCCAAATGCTCAGATGATGTCACCTCAGAACCTTCTGGGATCATAATGCCAACTTAGATTTGGCCTGGCCAAGCTACAGGTTGACTTTATTCATTGTCTGAATGAAAGCATTGGAAGATTGATTTTCAGGGTTTTTTTTTTTAATTTATATGTACGTGTTTATGAGTGAATGCCACATGCATACCGTGCCTGCAGAGGCTAGATGAGAGCGTTAGATCCCTTGGAGATGGAGTTCCAGATGATTGATTGTGCACCACCAAGGTGCGCACTGGGAACTGAACCTGTATCTTAGGGAAGAACAAGGACCCTTAAGTTCTGAGCTGTCTGTCCAACCCCTTCTGCAAGTAGTTATTACAGCTCCACTCTGATATGCTGAAATTTAACCATTTAGTCTTGCATTCCGTACCATCTCTCATACCAAAGATACCCATTTATTCATAATATCGATTAGTAGTAGGTTGCTATTTAGCTTCAATAATAATATTCTGCTCATCACCTGGAGAACTCTTACTTATACTCCAGGAGACATCCTTTTCTTCTATGAAGCATCCCTGGACACCTTCGTGTAGACAATGTGCTATATCCTTCTTCTCTTGTAGCATCCGGAGCCTTCACTAAATTGGTGGTATTTTGGTCCTTGTCACTAGGTGCAGAATTGCTCATTCCTTTGACATTTCACCATAGATGAGAACAAGGAAGAGATGCCAATGGAATTCTGAGGCCAATCTCATCTCAGATATGGAAAATTTGACTTGTTTTAAAATGACAATCCATGTGAAGATTTTTTTAAAGAAATCTCTCTGCAGCAGTACTGACAAGAGCAACAAAAAATATTGTCTCTTTTACAGAAAGTATCTCACATTTTCCTATTACATTGTTACAGTTTTTAATGTCATGCACCAAGTATGGCTCATAGAAACAAAAAAGGCAGTTTCTAAACTAGATATATTTCACTCCTAATAAGCACTGAACAAATGGAAGGTAATGGTAAGAGAATTGTTTTATATGAAATGTTTGGGTCTGTTTTGACTGAATAACATTTGCATGTATGCATATGTGTAAATAGTTAAATATACATAACTTTCTGTGAGTGCAATTATAGACATATTTTATGTTTATGCATATTTATGCAGATAGGTATACTTGTGATCTGTCTATAAAAACCTGTTTCTGTGAAATTGTAAAAGATATCAAGGCTCCCAGTCCTGCCTTCCCTCTTTTCGTTCAGCTGAAGACCTTCATCATGTACCTGCAAGGCCACCTTCTATACAGTGGCTCACAAATGACATTGCCATGAGAATTTATCATAATTACCCATTATCATCATACAGGCATGGAGGGGTAGAAGAAATTCTTCCTGTAGTGAATCCTGGTCGCATGGGTATCCATCTGAACATCAGACTTGGGAAAGGAGATTTATTAATTGTACAACCTGAGCCCTTCTAAATATGCAAGTGTCATCATTAGAAATGGAAGTGATGGCTCAAAGGCAAGCTGGGACCATCATTCAAATGATCAGAGTGGATTTTCATAACGGGAGTCAGAGTCTGCAGCTGGTGAACACAGCTAAATAGAGGAAGCCTCAGAGTAAGTGATATAGAAGCTCAATCATAAATACACAAAGCCCAGAATCTCCTGTTTTAAGAAACAATGATCTATGACCGTCTGAGCAGGACATGCCGGGTAGAACATTCTGTAATATCAGAACTCATCAGCCTAAAATAGAATTCAGGGAGAAATTAAATGGATTTTTAAAAATCAGTTAACATAGCGTATTACTTATTAAATTCTTTCATGGAGCAAATAGAAGACTAATTTCTCTGGAGCCATTCATGCCCCCAAAAGTTATAATTAAAGACACAAATTGAATGATTTTAATAATGATGAACGTTCACCTTTTCAGTGCTTAGGTGTAGTAATATGATAGTCACAGAAGGACTCTGTCTTCCATTTTCATTTAGCTTTCCCTCCTGGGGTTTTTCAAGGATACTTTCCCTTATTTATTTATTTATGGACAGGGAAAAAAAAAAAAAAAACCTGAACTGCAAAACAGCTGAATAGCTGTTTTTTTAAAGATAGGATTAGTTTCTACTTCCCCAAACAACATAGTGGGGGTTCAAGGCTCTAGAAGGATTTCTGAACTTCCCAGCAGGCTCTGCCTTTCCTGTTTTGTGGGGACCCTGCCAAGAACCTGGATTTGTAAGTCTATTGGCATACCGCCTCTCTTGTTTGTTTTTCCTTTCGCACCACACAATTAATGATCACTGACGCTTTTGTAAAAGTCCTCATCATGCAAAAGGGAAATCAAAGATATTCTTAAGAGGTAGGGGCAAAATGCGGTTTTAAAGTTCACTGGAAAATAAGCAGCCTCTGCAAGCTGGTTGGCCAGAATATTTGTATTTTTCTATCATTTAGGAAAATCCTATTATGGCTGTAGCCACAGACGCATCCCTGGTGTGCAAGATAGAGGCAGATCATAAAACACACAGCATTTTCAGCCTGAAAATAGGGCAACCTATTGCTTTCTGTAGATGGCTGTTACACCCCAGTTGCCGTCAATGGAACATAATCTCATTGAAGCAGGCAGTACCAGGAATCAGCGAAACGCCAGTTTTCCTAGCTGCATGCCGGCCACACTCACCAAAATGACAGGGGAAAAAAACAACTCAAAACTTCATAGTTTTGCAAAGATGGTATCTTTTAGAACATATTTGTGAACCAAGAGAGTAAAACTGAAAGGTACGGAAGTTAAACACAGATTCTCAAGGAAGTCTGTCTCCTTCCCCTACTCCCTCATTCTCCTCCATATTTCTTTCCCTTTCTTACAGGAACTGTAAATTCTCCAAATGTCATTAAAGAATGATTTGAGTCACAGTGTCAGCTACATAATTAATCCCCCCATCAGTACTTGCCAAATTAGATGTGTTTTTAGGGAAAGGGACCTATGTGTGTTTGACACTTGGTTGGGTTAATTCCTCCAAAAGGATGGGCGAGATGCCAAATTCCAAAGGTCCCCACATTTAATGCTAGGTAGGCCAAATGCTCAGTTTGGCCAGTTTTTAGCCACGCAAAAATAAAAGAAATTTTGCTGTGCTGTTATCATAGTGATTAAAATATAATAAGCTAATGAGATTACAATAGCTGATTGTGAACAAGTCAATTGTGTTAATTGGAAGCTCCTGAATGGCAATTTTAGCTGCTGCTGAGTTTTGAAATATAATCAGTTTTACTAATTTTATCTGATTTCTTAATGAAGCTTGCCCTGAGCAATTGTTCTATGTGTTTCTTCAGCAGACAGTGTGTGTCATAACTGCTGACATTAATCTCGATTACTTTAGTTAAAATAAATAGTTATACTTGGGTGGCTTTCAGAAAATGCATCACAGTGGATGCCATGTTGGAAAGTAAAGGGCTTTGGGGCATCACCCCCCGCCCCTTGTTTGGGTACATTTTATGTTCAGCACTTCAACCATAAAGATTCTTTCACTGGTGCTACCACCTACTTCCAAGCACCATGGTGCAAGACTGAATTTGAAGCAAAGCTTCTGTTTGTCCCTTTGTGATATTTTCTCCCTCAGTAGATGGAAGATAAGACGTATACAGAGGAGAAGGCAATGGGCGCCAAATGTATCCCGTGCGCAAATGTAAGAGACAAAATGAAACACAAAATGTTAAAATTCTTGGGCAAAGTTCCCACTCCCAGGCCATTGTCTAAGCAGGGAGCTGACCAATCCCATTGCTACCAACCAGCACTATGACACTGCCACGGAGCAGGCACTCAAGGCATTTGTTTTTACAGTGGATTAAAATACACTGGACGGGCTCTCCAGGTTTCTTAAGTGCACCGGAAAACAACTGTGTAACACTGCCAGTCATAAAAGACTGGAAATGGGGAGAGAAAATAAAGTTTGGGAAAGTGAAACATGACACTCACATGAGCTAAAGAAACATCTTTCATGGCTTTTTTTTTTTTTTTTTTTTTTGTTCTCATAATCTTTCAACATCAGCCATTAGGATTGAATATTTATACTCTTTGATGCATGTAAGCAAATATTAAATGGCTTTTGAAACGAACAAGTTAGGGGTAGGATGAAAGGTTCTGAAAGCTCACAGAACATCTGCTGTAGTACTACATCAAGGACTTTTAAAGATCACACGGATACATAAGACAAATAACTACAGCGTCCCTCATCCACAGAGATTCTTCCAAGCTGTTATTGGGCTATCAGATTGTGTGAAAGTAGGCATACAAATCATACAATTCTGCTTTTTAAAATTTGATTATTTATTGTTTTTTGTGTGTTTCCTGTCCCTATGCCACAGTACATGTGTGGGGGTCAAATTAGACAACATTCAGAAGACAGTTCTCTTTCACGGTGTAGGACCCAAGAATCCGACTAAGGTCACCAGGCTTGGCAGCATGAGTTTTTGCCTGCTGAGCATAGACTGGCCCTCTACACAACCCATCAGACTTTTATGTTAGCATATATCCAAATCAAGAATGAGTCCATTTCTGGTACTCAGGTTTCATTTTATAATCATGTAGATTCTCTTGTTCCTGGAGTTTTGATGAGAGTTTTCCAGGAAGGCCATCTGGGTTTATTTTGTTGTTCTACATGGTCATTTTTGGTTGTTGATTAAATGAAAAGATTGTCCATTTCAACTAGTTTTCAAAGAATTGGCATATATTTATCATTCAAATAATTCTTGTATTTAATGACATTTATGCAGCTCTCTATTCTAAATTCAAATACACAGAAATGTTACAGGACCCTGAAAAGGATGTGGCGAGCATCCTTGCATTCTACTCTGGCTAAAACAGGGGTGATATATAGGGTAGAAAAGTAGATATATAGGTAGACAGATTCTTACAAATAGACAGTTGTTTATGCTAGCTACTGAAATTATTCCTAAATACTTTATCTTCCTTGCCCAAACCAAAAATCATTATGCCCTAATCACAGTACAAGGTCTTGCTATTCAGGAGTTATAATTTTGTCTAGCCTAGTCTTCCTTCATATTTTATCAATCATCCAAATGTCTTTGATAGCTCCTTTTTAAAAAATCCATTCAACATCAAGGTCGCTTGGTTTTGCAACATCTCTTTAATCAAACCTCTTGTGGTATAGTCCCTCTCTATTTGTTTCTTGTTAATTCTGTACTACTCTGCTCTGTTTGGCTTTACAACCCTCATCATTCTGATTATACATCTTTAGTAGAAACATTACACAAAAATGCTACATTCTCAGTTCATTTGATTTGAAAAGTACATGCTGTCAGTCCAAATACAACTGATAGAATATTTAGAGATGGGCTTATTTTGTTCTGCTAGATTTTCTATACTGTAGTGCGAACACTTGCTGTATGATTAATTACTAAGCTGTTGGGAGATACTATGATTCCATGTGAGTATCTTATTCTTTATTAAATTTTCACTATGAGTTTATTTCATCAATGATTTTCTTGGTATTTATTCTGTATTTGTTAGTCTGCACACAACTGCAAAAGATTTTCCTTCCGTTTGGATGTGTTTCTTCATTTATATTCGTAAGAGTAATTTCTTCTGTTTTCCACTTTTCCCTTTCTCTGTCTAGTTAACATTTTCTACACACTTAATGTGCCCTCCCAAATCTACATGTTAAAAATACAATGTTAAAAATACACTTTGGCTCCAGAAAATCAACTTGAAATTCAACAGTGTTGGGAAATGAGAGCTTTAGAGAAGCGTTAGATCATATGAGCTGAAAAGGGCTTTGTCCGTGTTGAGAACAAAAATTTCTCCCTTTTAGAGGATTACCTTATTAAAGATGCCATCTTGTCAGAGGAGACCTGACCATCACTAATAAACTCAGTTTAAGGCTGCCATGATCTAGTGCTTGCCAGCTTCCGTATTTGTGAGAGATAAATGACTACTTCAGAGATTAGGAGTCTGAAGTATTCTGTTCCAACGTGACAGAAGGATCAAGTCAGGCCTCTTTCTAGGGGGTTCTGAGTCCTTTGGTTAACGCATTCCTCGACATGGTTCTTTGGACACTTCTAGAGAAAAGTAAGCTCCAGCCAGCTATCATGTTTAATTAGTTCAAATGTTTCTCTTCCATGTGTTACAAATAGTAGAGGAATGTCTCTAGAGTTATCTTCAAAAATGAAGAGAAAAAGAGTCATTTACTAGAATTTTTGTAAAAACAGAAAGGACATGAATCTCTAGATTTTTTGCATCATGAGCTGAGATTTTTATCTTCAACAACTGTCATGCCTAAAGATCATAATTTTCCAAAACACAGAGATTAAGTTTTGCATATTTACTGTCTTTGTCAGGGTTACCATTACTGCAATGAAACACCATGACCAAAGAAACTTGGGGAAGAAAAGGCTTATTTAGCTTATACTTTCATACCTCTGTTCAGCATCAAAGGAAATCAGGACAATAACTCAAACAGGACAGGAAACTGGAAGCAGGAGCTGATGCAAAGGCCATGGAAAACTGCCACTTACTGGCTTGCTCACTCTGGGTTGTTCAGTCTGCTTTTTTTTTTAAAATAGAACTTAGGACAATCAGCTCAAGGATGACACTATCCACAGTGCGATAGTGCCCCAGACAATCTTGAGTTTATGCATCTATCGTAAATCAATCACTAAGAAATGCCTTACCTCTGAATATTATGAAAGTATCTTTTCAATTGAGGTTGCCTCTTTTCAGTTAACTTTAGCTTGCATCAGGTTTACATAAAGCTAGCCAGCACATTTACCAAAAAGATACTTCCAATTAGCCCCCCAAAATGTGCATGGAGTAAGTGAATGAGCAGCCGAAGAAGAAGAAGAAGAAGAAGAAGAAGAAGAAGAAGAAGAAGAAGA
>NW_026595444.1:0-29075 GCF_907164565.1 Psammomys obesus | reverse complement strand
CACACACACACACACACACACACACACACACACACACACACACACACGCATGTGTACACATGCCAGGCATGTGCTGGATCATCCTTTTCATATCTAACTGTTTCACTCACATGAAACAACTCCTGGATGCTGAAACTAGTATTCATGCAGAGCTTGAGATACCTGAAGTAGAGAAGTATGATAACAGAAAGAGAAAGTGGATTTCAGTCTCCTTTGCACTCAGAAATAAACTTCCTCTTAAACAAAGCCAAGCCTAACAAAGCATTTGTCTCATAGAGTTTCCACAAAGGCAAACGGGATGGACATCAGAAGAGGGAGAAGACAGGGAACAGGGCAGGATCCTACCACAGAGGGCCTCTGAAAGACTCTACCCAGCAGGGTATCAAAGCAGATGCAGAGACTCGTAGCTAAACTTTGGGCAGAGTACAGGGAATCTTATGAAAGAAAGGGGAGATAGAAAGACCTGGAGGGAACTGGAGCTCTACAAGGAGAGCAACAGAACCAAAATATCTGGACACAGGGTCTTTTCTGAGACTGATACTCCAAACCAAGGACCATGCATAGAGATAACCTAGAACTCCTGCACAGATGTAGCCCATGGCAGTTCAGTATACAAGTAATGGGAACAGGGACTGTCTCTGACATAAACTCAGTGACTGGCTCTTTGATCACCTCCCCCTGAGGGGGAAACAGCCTTACCAGGCCACAGAGGAAAACAATACAGCTAGTTTTGATGAGTCCTTACAGGCTAGGGTCAGAGGGAAGGGGAGGACCTTCCCTATGAGTGGACTTGGAGAGGGGCATGGGAGGAGATGAGGGAGGGAGAGTGGGATTGGGAGGGAATGAGGAAAGGGGCTACAGCTTGGATAAAAATTAAATAAACTGTAATTAATAAAAAATTAAAAAAGAAGAAGTTATGTAACAATACTAAAGCCTGTAGAAAAACAGTGGACTGAATTTAGTAACTTCTGTGATGATAAACACTCTTAGAAAACCAGAAATAAGAGTGATTCTCTTTCTCCCAATAGCAAGTATATTTCAAATAATTCACAGCAGATACCATATATTATTGGAAAGCATTAAACGGCTGACCATTAAAACCACTTAAGCTGGAATTTTTTCTACCACAAGACAAGATAGAAAAAAAAAGTTTGCTATCATTATGGACGATTTGATTATTAATAGAGGACTGAAACAAGAAGAAACTTGAAAAGTAACTTTTATTTGCCTGCTTCAATTGTTGTCTCAGAGGCTTACTGCTAAGCTAGGCATAGTCCTGGAAGCTTCTAGCCTCCATACAGTCTAACCTAGGCCTAGAAGGTTCTCAGCTTCTGAGAAATACTGTTTAATAAGCTCACCCTTTCTTGTTCTTACTGAGCTCTGGGCTCACTGGTGCAATTCAGTTGTTCTGGCTCAAACTCCTCTCCCAGCTGACTTATTCAATCTGGTTTTTCTCTTGGCCTCTGAACTGCTCTGCTTGGTCTCAAACTAACTCAGTCATTCTGCTCTAATCTTCTGGTTCCTTATTCTCTGGCTCTAACAACTAAGAGCTGCCTTCTGTTTTCACCTGAGTTCTTTCGGCAACCTGTCTTTATTATTATCCCAGTAAAACTGGCTCCTCTCTCTCTGCATTGCCCCTCAAATAACTTCCCTTTCCTCTCTCATCTTGCGAGAGCTGGGCATATCCTATTCTGTCAACTCTCCTGATTCGTCACCTTTTCTGTCACTCTATTAAATATCACTTTCAAACATGGGTGCTTCCTTCTACAAACTAACTTATCCTTCATTGTTTGGGATTAAAGGTATTTGCCACCATGCCTTGACCTAAGAGTTTCTTTACTTGATACCTTGATACTTGCTCTACGCCAGGCTGGCCTTGAACTCAGATCTGCTTGCCTCTCTCTCCTGGATTAAAAGCATATCTGTATTCCAGACAGATCACACAGACCTAGAAGGTCTTCATATGTCATCTCTTGCCAGAGCAGCCATATTCTGAATTAAAATTCTTCTACAGGAAAGCAGAACAAATGAACAGTTAAGAGAGTTATTGGCACATAACTGTAATCCCAAAACGAGAAGGTATAATTTAATATTAACAAACAATATAAGATACTTATATATAAATGTAACAAAAGTACGTAGGACCATTGAGCAATAATTATAACATTATTGAAAGATATTAAAGATGTTATAGCTGCTACAGAATATGTGTCCTAGGTGAGAAAGATCAACACAAAAAATAATGTGAATTCTCATATTGTAGCCACAGCAAGCCGTGCAAAGCTTGACACAGAATGCTATTTATTACATTGCAAGCAGCCAGTGGGCCAAATACTTTATTCTCTTTTTCATTTAAAATAGTATTCCCCAAAGCCAAATCAGATTGTATCAAGTTTTCGTAAACACTTTATTCATTCTTTGTAAATTTTATGTAGTCTACTTCGATGGTACATAGTGCTCACCCCCACCACCTTTTGAGCTCTCCTAAATTAACTCTCACGCTTTTCTACCCAATTTGCTCTCCTCTGTTGTTCATTGGAAAAATTTAATAACCCTTCGACATTAACTTGTGCTGTGTGTAGACCTCTTGGGATGGGTTTATTAACCTACTGGAAGCCATATCCTTATCACTGACTGTCTCAGATATGGCTGAGACAGAAACCATGTCTCATATGACCACAGAAACCATAAACGGCCCACAGCTGCTCAGTCAGGGGTGGCGCTCGTGAACCCCCTTCCACTCTATGCTATAGAGTTGACTGGCTTGACATTTTACAGGTTTTGTGCAGGAAACCATGCTGGTGGGGGTTCATGAGCACCCTAGTCCTGTCATGTCTAGAAGGCATCGCTTGTTCCAATTGCCCCTAACCTCTGTCTCTAACAATCTTTCTGTCTCCTTTTCTGTAATGCCTCGTGGATGGGATGCGATATATATGTTCCTTTTGTGACTAGGAGTTACACAGTTATTTATTCTTTGCACTTTAAGCGGTTGCAAGTTTCTGCATTAACTATCATTCACTGGGTTAACTATCATTTGCTCTGAGAGCTGCATGCGTGGACAAATAGACAGATACAAAGCTAGAAAGCAATATGATACTATGTCCATTTAGCAAAATAATGGTAGTAGGTTCATCCCTGGGGCCTGTGAGCTCCCTGACCCTGTGTCCTGCCTTATATTTGCAATTCTAGGCATACATCACCCTCTGTGGAGTGGGCCTCAAATGCAATCAGAAAGCAGTCATTTACGCCAATAACATTGATGCCAGCATTGTACCTATGTAGCTGTTTTGCTAGGCTAGTCTTATCACAGTTCACAGGATTCACAGCTGGGCAGACCCTTCTCCCTCGCCATTGGCAGAGCACCTTCCAGTGTTATGAGAGCTACAAGGCAGGGAAGAAGCTTGATGGTTAATACCAACATGATCTCTCCATGTCCTGTATCAATGTATATGGTATCTTCATCAGCATGGTTTCGCCATCAAGCTCTGGTGGTCAACCAAGAACAGTGGCAATAGCCTGTATTATTTTAGGGGTCTCCAGGATACCTCTGACCAACAACTCTGGGGGAGGTATCCCACAGCTGGTATTTACTTATTTTTTGATTTAGGCCCTCTAAGTTTATTCAAAGGAATCTATGCTCAAGGCCATAGGTGAATAACATCTTCATGCACACACAGTGATACAGAGTGATAGTAACCTAGAACAGAAAGCTGGCTCACATAAAAGATAGAGGAAGGGCTGAAGGGATGGCTCAGTGGTTAAGGGTATTGACTGCTCTTCCAAAGGTCCTGAGTTCAATTCCCAGCAACCACATGGTGGCTCACAACCATCTGTAATTGAATCTGATTCCCTCTTTTGGTGTGCATGGAAACAAAGTGTTCATATACAATAAATAAATAATTCTTTTAAAAAAAAAGAAAGAATGGAGAATAATTAAATTAAATGTATAGTCTCTTTTTCATGAATGGGTAATGCTTCAGAACCTCTTGATTAATGTTTAAAGATTATAAAATCTAAACATGCAAAATATCAGAAGATATTTAGTGAATAGAAAATCCCACTGAAGAAACAACATAATCACTTAGCTGACTGTTGACCACCACAGACACCAAGACTGAAGTGAATAAGCTACAACATCTGCATGCTGTTGGATACAATGACATAAGCAATTGAAATCAAAAGGATCTGAGCATAATTTCTCATGTGTAATAACAGAATTGACCATCAACATCCTTGCCATAGCTATTTGAAAATCAAAGTGAAATTTTCATATCCGTATCCCCGGAGATACCAGCTTTAATTAAGCAAAGCCTATTGTTCTATTTTTATACTCTGGAAAATATATATAAAAACTTAGGTGTTTGTTCTTGATGAAAGTTAAAAGATTGTAATCCAGGCATGATGGAAAATGCCATTAATTGCAGTACTCATGAGCCTGAGGTAGGATTGGTGTGAGATGAGGCACACCAACTTGGACAACATAGTGTTGGTTTTTAAAATTTGATAATCTAAAGCTTTGGAGATAAACATACGATGACAAAATCGAGGATATGTTTTTCTCTCCACTAACTTGCCCTGTAGCTAACACCGTTTCTCCAACACGGACAATCTAATGTACAATCTAAAATTAATATGAGACACCCTTTGGACAGTTTTTATAGTGTGTGTGTATGTTTATATGTGTTTGTGTTATGATTCAAGGAAGAGACTTAATGATCAAGTTGTTCTATTCAGTATCCAATACATGTGTTCTCAAAGGCAGAGGCAGAGGGAGGCAGGCTTTCTTAGCTCCTCTGCATGAGGCTGCAGTTTTACTGGTAAGGAGCAGAGGAACCTCTGATCAGTCACAGAACCTTAGCCTCAGCCTCACTGGGTTTATTCCTGAAGTGTTTCAAGCAAAGCCAAGGATCAGAGTTCAGACAGCAGGGCAGAGAATCACCTCCTGGTCATCTTGTAGAGTGGAGCTTTTCTGCTTGGCTTCCAGATGTAGCTGAGATGAAGTGCCCTGCTTAGGATTGGGAGATGCCTCGTTATTAATGTGCCTTGACTGGGTTGTCAGTTGACGGTGGCAGCAGGAGACAGAATCCATCGCTGAGGGGAAAGAACTGTTTCTCCGGTTATTCTTTCTCAATGAAGCCCGTTTTCCAATTCTGTGTTTTGTTTTCATTGAGCAAAATCAATTTTGATTTTTTGTAAAACTAGGAGAAGATCAACGTTCCGATGTCTTCCACTTTCACACATTGCTCGCTTCCCTCTACTTTCCTCCTGTGTCTCACTGGTGTCCACGCAGCTCCTTCCCTGCTTTCACTATTCCTTTTTGCTTACCTCTCTTTCCTCATTCTATTTGTTCATTTTCACTTTCTGCTACCTCTCATACCCCACCCTTCCCACTTTCTCTTCTCGAACCTATCTAACATCCACTCTTGTAAGTCTTTCTCACCCATCACTGTGGAACACCACTCAGGGCATCGCCTCTACAAAGAAACAGCACAGCTCCTAGGGTAGCAGATGGACACAACAGAGCACATCATCATCCAAAAGCAGGGCTCTGCTCCTGCCAATTCCCCACTTCCTTCTCTGTTGGCAAATGCATTTCTTTTATTTTCTTTTCTGTGTGGGCAGATAACATTTCAGATAACACTCCAGAGATTAATTACCACGAATTAGCCCAATTCAGTTTTTACTGCTGTGTTTTTTATTATTTTAGAGTTAAATATTGGCTTAGTTACAAATCTATATACTCTCACCAGAATTCTGTATGTGACTTACCAGCAAGATAGGTATACAGATAATTAGGAAGTCATGGGTACTTAAGAAAATTGTAATTTTATCTCTCTGCCCAAGGAAATTAATGGTCAATGATTTGTTGATTTCCAACTGATAAGTGTCTTGACTTATCAGTTTGGAGAACAGTTTTAATCTTTGTGTGTTTAGTGCCTAATACGGCTTCTCATCTCAGTCAAAGAGATTCTCAATAACTGCTCTTGAGTCAATCAGTTTCCATTCAAAGTATCTTTCAGTGTGTGTGTGGGGTCTGTAAATTTCTAAACAAGGATGGTCATATGTCTACATATTTCTATAACTACCACAGAGTATCACACATACATGTAAAAGATCAGCATAGCTAAATTATTTCATGACATTTGTAAGCCACTTGGAAGGTTTTGTTGCTTGTTCTGTTCCTATTGCTATTCATCTTAAAAACTCTACGGAAAAGGGAAGTTTATGAATATACTGATAGAAAACCCAAGTATAAGGATATAAATCCTCCCAAAATTTCAGTTGAGCATCAAAAAAGTGTGAAAGAAGTAGGGGAAGGTCAACGATTAGACCACATAACACAAATCTATCTTTTCTAAGTGATATGAGCAGAAAAAAAAAAAGAAATACCAGGATGGCTTCCAGAGGCTTCTATGTTCATAGTTCACCTAGCCAATGAGGGGGCTCTGTGTTCTTAACAGGAAAGCCCACTGAGGCACTAATTGGCCCACTGCTAACTTCTGGAGTCACCAACAACCCAGAAGCACACAAGGAAAGGTTCTTTTAAGTTGATATTTCAAAAAAAGTCCTAGGAATCATTAAAAAAAATAATAATTCTTTTTTGCTACAGTTTACAGACATAAAAAAAAGTCAAAATTATATACAGCAGGGTTTGTGGTGATGATGTCAGATCTCTAAAAGCCTAACCCAAGCATGATCCAGTCACAAAGCTTGCAATTTGTTTGATTCCTTTCTAAAGTATTTACTAAAATGTTTGTGCATATAGTCATACATGGAGAAAAGCGAATAGGTGAGGTATCCGTAAAGAGGGCATTTATAGCCACCAAAAGCGTTCATCTGGCCCTCTGAATAATACACATGATCATTATAGCACAATCAAGAGAATTAAACACAGACAGTATGAAATGGTGGATTCCAAAACCAACCTTGCCCATAATTATACCCAAGATCATTCCTGACCTGTGGTGCTGTTCGCCTCACCTTGCCATTATAGTCTTAAACTCAGAGGCTAGTCACCAGGACCTAATCCTAGCTTTCTACTGAAACACAAGGGGCAGGAGCAAGGGAGCAGATAAACGGACACAAAGAACCATGGGCCTTGGTATCAGGCCAACCTTGCTGTGAATACTGACTTTCTTACTAGCTGCGTCACGGGGCCAAGTTTCTTGAAGTCTTTAGTCTTGAAATAGGGTGAAGAATAGCAGTTTTTCAGATTTTTGAGAAGATTAAGGGAATAAAACACACAAAGACCTAGAAAATTGGCAAAGCTTGGCTTAGCACCGTGAGGGTTGTTCAATATGACGCTAATCACAGCTAAGCCACTTCGTTAAGATAGCATTCATTTATCAGTCCAGTATTCACTGAGCACTACTGTGGTTTGGATAGGAAATGTCACCCATAGGCTCATGCACGGGAATGCACAGTCCCTACTTGGTGCTGCTGTTTCAAATGGTTAGAGAACTGCTAGAAGTGGGTCACTGTGGGGGTGAGGAGGAAGCCTTGAGGTATCACAGCTTAGGCCCACTTCCTAGCCATTCTTTGCTTCCTGTGTGAAGACGCAACGTGACCAGCTAGCTCAAGCTCCTGCTGCTGTGCTTCCCCTGCCACCTCGGACTGTATGCTTTCAAACTGTCAGCCAAGACTCAGCCCTTGGTCCCATAAATTGCCTCTTGTCAATAGTAACTACTGTGATATTAGCCCTCTGTCAGATAAAGGGTTGGTGAAGATTCTTTCCCAATCTGCAGGCTGTCTATTTGTTTTGATGACAGTGTCTTTTGCTTTACAGAAGCTTTTCAGTTTCATGAGGTCCCATTTATTGATTGTTGCTCTTAGAGCCTGTGCTGTTGGTGTTCTGTTCAGGAAGTTGTCTCCTGTGCCAATGAGTTCTAGGCTGTTTCCCACTTTTTTTTCCAGCTGATTTAGAGTATCTGGTTTTATGTTGAGGTCCTTGATCCACTTGGACTTTAGTTTTGTGCAGGGTGATAAATATGGATCTATTTTCATTTTTCTGCATGTAGACATCCAGTTGGTCCAGCACCATTTGTTGAAGATGCTGTCTTTTTTCCATTGAATGGATTTGGCTTCTTTGTCAAATATTGAATATTCATAGGTGTGTGGGTTTATTTCTGGGTCTTCTATGCGATTCCATTGATCCTCCTTTCTGTTTCTATGCCAATACCATGCAGTTTTTATTACTGTTGCCCTGTAGTACAGCTTGAGATCGGGAATGGAGATACCTCCAGATGATCTGTTGTTGTACAGGATCGTTTTGGAGATTCTGGGTTTTTTGTTTCTCCATATGAAGCTGAGAATCTTTTTTTCAAGGTCTGTAAAGAATTGAGTTGGTATTTTGATGGGAATTGCATTGAATCTATAGATTGCTTTTGGCAGGATGGCCATTTTCACAATGTTAATCCAGAAAAGCAACAAACCAAGTAATCCACTTAAAAAATGGGGAACAGAGCTAAACAGAGAATTCTTGAAAGAGGAACATCGAATGGCAGAGAAACACTTAAAGAAATGCTCAACCTCATTAGCCATTAGGGAAATGCAAATCAAAACGACCCTGAGATTTCACCTTACACCCATCAGAATGGCCAAGATGAAAAACTCAAGTGATAGCACATGCTGGAGAGGTTGTGGAGAAAAGGGAACCCTCCTCCATTGCTGGTGGGAATGTAAACTGGTTCAACCACTCTGGAAGTCAATCTGGCGCTTTCTCAGACAACTAGGAGTAGTGCTACCTCAAGACCCAGCTATACCACTCCTAGGTATATACCCAAAATTTGCTCAAGTACACAACAAGGACATTTGTTCAACCATGTTCGTAGCAGCTTTATTTGTAATAGCCAGAACTTAGAAACAACCCAGATGTCCATCAACGGAGGAATGGATACAGAAATTGTGGTATTTTTACACAATGGAATACTACTCAGCAATCAAAAAGGAGGAAATCATGAAATTTGCAGGCAAGTGGTGGGATCTAGAAAAGATCATTCTGAGTGAAGTATCCCAGAAGGAGAAAGACAAACTTGGTATATACTCGCTTATATAGGCCTACAAGACATGATAAACATAATGAAATCTACACACCTAAAGAAGATAATCAAGAAAGTGGACACAGGCGAAGGTGATTAATCCTCATTTAGAAAGACAAATAGGATGTGCATTGAACTTATGACAGGAGTCTACCACAAAAGGCATCTGAAAGACTCTACCTAGCAGTGTTTCAAAGCAGACACTAAGACTCATAACCAAACCCTCGGCAGAGTGCAGGGAATCATATGAAAGAAGGGAAGTTAGTATGATATGAAAAGGATAGGAGCTCTACAAGGACCAAATATATCTGGGCACAGGGTGTTTTCTGAGACTGACACTCAACCAAGGACCATCTATGGATATAACCTAGAACTTGTGCTCGGATGTGGCCCGTGGTAGCTCAGTAACCAAGTAGTTTTCCAAAGTAAGGGGAACACGGACTATTTCTAACAGGATCTCAAGGGCAGGCTGTTTGACACCCCCCCCCCAGGGGAGGAGCAGTCTGTTAGGCCACAGAGGAGGACTTTGCAGCCAGCCCTGAAGATACCTGATAAAACAGGGTCAGATGAAAGGGGAGGAGGTCCTCCCCTATCAGGGGACTTGGAAAGGGGCAGGGAGGAGACCAGGGAGGGAGTGTGGGGTTGGGGAGGGAATGAGGGAGCGGGATACAGCTGGGACACAGAGTTAACAAAATGTAACTAAAAAGAAAAATAAAAAAAAAATACAAAAAAAAAAAATAGTAACTACTGTGGGCATATACCACAAGCCCCGTAGAGCTTCAGGGCTGAAATGGGCTTCAGAATGTTTGTTCCTAAGGTGGGTGCAGAGGGAGAAAAGAAATAAGAATTAAGAAAAAAATGTATGATTTTGTTTGACTAAAAAATTTTGCATTTATTAAGAAAAGCGTTAAGCACATACTTAAGCGTGAGGGTTAAGGTAGAGCTGGAGGCGGTGTGCCAGAGAAGAACTGTAGTGCAGATCCGAGTTCGAGGGCAGGCGTTGGCTTCTCACTAGGAAGTGACTTGGGAATCTGTACCAGACTTAGTCAAATACAGCTGTTTGTATCAGATAAATGATGAAAAATCGGTCTGTAAAGGGAGGGAATAAGCAATAGGCTTTCCATTCTAAGCTTGGGCTCCTCATTGTCAACCTGTCCACAGCCATTTACATCCAGCAAAGGGCTGGATTAGCATGTAAATGGCTCACACCTCAACAACACACAAAGAGGCCAGAAAGGGAGAGAAGCAAACAATGGCCACTGCCTCTCCCTTGTGCAGAAGTATTTTTCAGTTTTAGTTTCGCCCTTCCTCATCTCCACTATACGATTTCTTTAAAGAAAAATGTCTAGTTGAAATTTTAAAAAGTATGCATCTACCCCAACAACAGCAGAAATCCAACTTTTTAAAGGTTTCTTTGCGGTGTGTGTGTGTTTGTGTGTGTGTGTGTGTGTGTGTGTGTGTGGTCTGTGTGTGTTCATTAATGTGTGTGTGTGTGTGCATGGGCTTCTGGAGGCTAAAGGGACAGATCAGGTGCCTTCCCCTTTTATGTTCCACTTTACTTCTTGGAGACAGCGTCTCTTACTGAGCTGGACGTCACCCTTTCACCTACACTGGCTGACTAGCCAGCTCCTGTCTGTCTCTGCCCCCAAGTGCTGGGGTCACAGGCCTGTGCAGCATGCTTCGTTGTTTACATAGGTACTGGGACCAAACAAAGGTTCTCCTGCTTACCCAGCGAGCTATCTCCAGAGTCCAGAGTTTCCCTTTTAAAAGTTCTGATCCAATGCTACAAGAAACTATAAACCATATCAGCCAGCGCAACATGACTGTGAACTAACACACGGTGTTCATAATCCTCTTAGCCAGCAGCTGAGATGAAAGCCTGCTTTGGACAGATTAGGCTTCATTTCTTCCATATAGAACCTGAAGCTGTACTCTCCCAATGTGGTAGGCAAAATACTAACTTCCAAAGGTGTCCGTACCCCAATCCTCAGAACCTGGGAATAAGCTGCATTTTTTTTTTTCAGGCATGATTTTGAGAATAGGGAGATGATCCTCAGCCATACAGTTGGTCTCTAAGATTACTTGGATCCTTAAAAATGGAAAAGCCTTCTCAACGCTGATCATGAAAAGAAAAAGGAGTTGTTGGGTAGAGGCAAGGAGGTGCTACATCACTAAATTTGCAGACTGGGGAAGTAGGCTGGGAGCCAAAGGATGTATCAGGCTCCTGAAGCTGTGAAAGGCAAAACAAAACAAACAAACAAAGAACCAACAACAAAAAAGATGCTCCTTGTAACACTTTAGAAGGGATGCAGTTATGGCAACACCTTGATTTTATGCTATCAGCTCATAAATTTGATAGCATGAAGTAAATAAGCTTGTCAACATTGGTTGGAGAAGAAATAGAAAACTCAGGCACTAACAGAGGATGAGGAAGTAAGGACATTAGGCAAGGAGGGAGAAGAGTCAGTGGAGAGAAGTGGGAAGATGACCTTCAATGTCCTCGACTGGTCCACAGCCTGAGCTCCGTGATGCTGTCAGTAGGCAACAGCAGAAGTTGGTGTTGCAGCACGAAGAAGCATGCATGCATGGTTGCTCACTTTTTTAAAAGAAGGAAAACAAAAACTGAGTTTTCCTTTCTGGGCATTTCTTCTCTAACTCTGTCCTTATCACCTTGGTGTTTAGCATCATTCTGTAGCGTCTCATGCATGGGATATCATGCTTCGTTCTTCATTGTTTTTTCCACATTAGGGTGTCAGCTCCTCCATTCTACATTAGACTGGGAGGTCCAAGAACAATGGGCAAATGAATACCCACGAATCCCTGCATCCCTGGTCTCACTACTGTCAAATGAATAAGTCCTTTTCCCATTTGTCTGCTCAGCCTGTCATCTACTAGAGCTTCTATGTCTCTCCTAACCAAGTGCCTGCAGGTCACATAGCTGTGCTTTGAAGCAGGAAATGTATTGTCTAGTCTTTTGTAGTCAAGGAACTGATTTTTTTTTTTTTTGCAGTGGCTAAATGATTTATTAAACCTCATTTCGCTTTGTTCATTGAGCTAATCTTACTTTTCAAATATGTGTAGCAGGGAGACAACTTTGAATAAGATTGTGGAACAAGCTTGAGAGTCAAAACATTGAAATAGTCACCATAGAAGAATAAGAAAAATATTTGGTTTTATTCAACAAATCTGCTTGATATACAAAGTCCTGAAAATTATAAGGAAATTGATACTAAGGGGAGCCAAAGTCCAGGAGATTGGACCAGCCAAAGGTCGTTTATAAAAAGAAAGGGTGGATATGGACTAAACATTGGAATTAATGATTTTAAGTTTAAAAGCTTGGGGGTTTGGATTGTTTCCCCTTTGTTTTCCTTAAGTACCTTCTTTCCCCAGCAGGCTCATCTGAAAGTGGGTGGAATCTTGACAAATCCTGTTGTGTTTCATGCGTCTCAAAATCTCTCCTCCTCTCCTCCCAAGTCATATCTTCACACTGATGAAATCAGACAAAAAGATTTATGAGCCTCAGTTCTCAGTGCCAGCTGGTCAAGGGTGAATATAACGGCTTCCTCGTTGTTCATCTGCTTCCTCCTTCAGTCTACCTAGATCATGATGTCTGCCCATCCTCACATGACTCAGGAAGTTCCTGATAGACCATTAAAACATACCTGTGACAGTCAGATGTATACATAAGAACTGTGCTCATTGACTTTTCCTTCTCCATCCTTTTTTCCATTTCTTTGTCTTCTGATTGGTATCTCCTGTTTGCCTCCAGACTGTGGATCTGATATCAACCTTAATTTAGCTATTGGCCCGTGTCTCTTCTAATACCCAGAGGCAGGCCAGGACTTCCGGAACTGCTCCTCCCCTTGCTTCCTAGACAGGACTTGACATTCATTTCTGGCTTCCCAGCCGAGGACCTGCCTGTTCCAAGTTTCAGTCTCATTTACTCAGCATGTGACAGGCTGCATATGATAATGACATCTCTGCTTTCTATCTCTTTTAAACCTTCTGTGGAAATGAAGGGTGAAGTATTCATCACTGAAAGTCCTTTTCCTCTCTTTTTAAAAGGTTTTCTCCTTTAAGACAAAATATAAAATAGCAATGGCCCAAGGCTGGTTAGATAGTGAAGAAAATTGTTTAATGGGGATAGGATCTAGGAACTAGGGGGTAGATGCTCACAACTTCACATTACTGACCTTTGAACCTAACCATTGTTAAGTTGGTTGTAGGAAGTTATATTATGCATCCTTTGTTAACCTAGTTCTTTTTCAGTCCACTGAGGGTGTGGACCATTTCAGGAGAAATCACACTTCCAGACTGATGAATGGAATGTACACACTCCATTCCATCTTTCTGTTCCAAAGTCCAGTGTTAAGTTTTTGTCCTTGGACAGAGGTCACATCACGAACTTAACTGATAAGAACAGATAATCCACTTGATCTTAGCCAAAAGGCCAAGAAGTCTAGTCTGCATTTATTTTTCCAGAAGGTAACTTAAGACATTGTTTTCACCTCTTCTGGTATTAAGTTGGTCACTAAGCTTACAGGTACTTCTTAACTTTACCTCTTTTAGAAATGTATGCTGCCAGCTGGGTGTGGCAGAGCATCCCTTTAATCCCTGCACTTGGCAGAGACAGGTGGGTCTCTGAGTTTGAGGTCAGCCTGGTCTATGAGGCGAGTTCCAGGATAGCCAGGGTTACCCAGGAAAACCCTGTCTCAAAAATAACCAAATTAAAGAAAAAAAAAAAAAAAAAAGAAAGAAAGAAAAAAATACTGCTATTTCACCTGTCTTTGGTTTGCTGGAACGGTGATTTCTTACCCTACAAGTCTTACCCAGCCCTGTGGAGGTTCACATGCCCTGAGGAATTGTTGAACATCAACTAAACACAGCTAAACATTGGCAGGTATCCAAAGATGAATCATACGCAAGCCATTTCTATATTGAGGTTCATACTTGTAAACAATAACAACAGAACGGCCATTTACTAAGCTCCTTGCTAGGAACTTTACTGTTATATACATATTATTTATTTCATTGATTTCACAACTGGATAATGCAAGTCATTTTTCTCTAGTCTTTGGCATTGATATACAGCAATTTGGAAAGCAAGCTTGGGATTAGGCTCCATTAAAAATGGGATTGGTGTCTGCTGAGGCCTCTGTGCCAAGCAGAGTGCTGAGGAATGCTGCGCATGACAGCCTGTCTACATTTTAAAGATAAGAAAATTGAGGATCAGCCAGGTTTAAAGAATTTACAGAGAAAACTCAGCTAAGACACAGAGACAGTATTTGAAACCGAGGACTGGTGGACTCAAGGTTGCATGAATCTTTCTGCCACCCGACAGCTGGCCTGCAATGCTGTAGAGAGACCTAGCTCTGGCTGGAACTGGGAAGCTGTTTAAAAAAATGTAAGAAAGTGGGACAATGTAACAAAGCTTCCCGGAACATGCTTTTGTGTGTGACTGGCAAGTGTAGAGTTAGCTGGAACTTCTCAAGCAAGAAGCAGAGAAACATGGATGAACTTTGAAGACCTGCAACCCAGGAAATAAGCAAGGATATGCAATGCCACATGTTGCATAGCTTCATTGACATGAGTTGCTCAACACAGGAAAATCTGCAGAGACAGAAAATAGAATAGAGGTTACCAAGGGCTATCTAAAGTTCTGGAAATGGATAATGGTAACCGCCACAATAATGTTGTGTGTGACCCAATGCTACTGAACCGTACAATTAAAAATGTGGGAACCGGTGAATTTTATGTTAGGAAACTTCTACCATGACTGGAAAAAAAAAAACTTGAAAAATCATTCAAACTATTTCTCAAAAGCTGAAGAGTCTCACCACATACTAATAAATGCAGAAACATTTAACAAGGAAGCCACCAGCCCCAGGTGGTTCCTGAGCCCTCAAAACGCGTTCGTGTTAATCAAAATGTTCTATGCATGCAAAATATACGTATGGTTTTGAAAGTTTACTCGTATATAAAATATATCATTAATGGTGTTTTATATTGGTAACATTCTAAAATGATAGCATTTGGGATATGCTAAGCTTTAATAACACATTGTTAATTTTTTTAATAAAGAAAAAGACATAGAAAGGGATGGGAAGAAGTTGAGGTTTAGGGTGTGTGTGTGTGTGTGTGTGTGTGTGTGTGTTGGGGGACGGACAGAGATCAGACTAGACCAGATCAGAAAGTCTGATGAAGCCCCAAAATATTCAAGCCCCTGATGTTGGTCCTCAAGATCCACTGGGCAGACAACCAACAAATAAACAAATTAACAACAGCAACAAGGCCAAAAGCTGTACTTTGGTGTACTCACCTAGAAAAAGTCTATAAAATGAGCTGGAGGGAGGTAAGGAGAGTAAGCAAAATGAGTTAAGCTTTCTTCCCTAAGTCCGTAGGTCTAGCTTTTTTTTTAGGTCAACATCGCCCTTGACATTGGAAATGTCCTTCTTGACAAAATCTAGGACTCAATGGTGTACTTGTCTGGCACACCTTGTTTTTTAAACCATTTAAATATGATATTATTGTACCTTTCCCCTCTAATAGTCTGTAGGTTTAGAACACAATTTTGAGCTTGTTTTCCAGAAAGGAATCCAATTTGGCTTTTCTTATTTCTCTTCAGATATTATATGATTTTATTTTTTATTGCAACTCTTTAGAATGGTTCACAGATGTTGCTGCTAAAATAGATCCTTCTGGAACTATTTGGTTTGAGAAAAATCTCTGTTGCCATGGACTAAACTAATAGGAGACTTCGTGTTTAAAATTCAAAGCTGCATTCACACTCAGAGACTGATATTATTTCCTTAAATCGATGTGACACAGTCATGGAGAGTTACGTTCTGTGAATATTTAAGGCCATCTCTCCTTAAATCAACCAGGCTAATATTTTCATAAACAAAGAAATTAATAACCCATTTTGGTTAACTGCGTGGGGAAAGCATGGTTACTAGAAGAATATGATTTAAATTTTACACGCAAGTATGCTAAACTTTAGCAAAACATATTGTTTAGAAATAATTCAACAAACTATTATTAGATTTAAGCTTCTTCTAAACATCAGCTGAGCTCTATACAAACGGCTCATGTGTGTAGGCACATCTAACACGTGCCAATGTTTTCCCTCTCCAGCATTGCTGCTCTGATAAGCTTTGCACTGTCACCAAGCTTGTCTTCACTGTGCCACATATGATGCCTGGGACATCAGCACAGCTGCACCTCCAATTACGACCCATCTCTGAAGACTTAATCCATAGTGTTCTATTCTTAATTCTGCTCCCAGGCACTTGACATTCTAGATGCCCAAACCAAATTTTCCATTATATCCACAGCACCATTGCTGTGGGATCTAGTTTCCAAAGTAGGATGTGTTCACCAGCACCTTTCAGTGTATGTTTCAGGGACACTGAGCCCCACAATATCTGAGGTTATAAAAGGGATTCATGATCTGGGGAATTTCATCTACTGTATCATGTTTTGTTGGATGTTTGCGGTAGGAGAAAGCTCATAAGTGTAGTGCAGTGGAGAGCATTACTGACTACTGATTCTTTTGTTTAACCTCATGTTTTATTGATGTTACCCCCATCTTGCATAACATCATTGAACATGTTGAAAAACTGATGTTTGCAAAAGACGCTTCTACAATGGTGACTGTAGATGAATTTTCAGTCTTTTTATGTTCTAACTGTTCCATAAGATTTATCACCTTCATGTGTAGTTGTAGGCAAGAGAATAACTTGAGGCAGACATACAGAATTCATCCCCTCTCTTCACTTATAAATTGTGAGGTCACAGCAAGCACCATTGTGCCTCCTCAGTTTCCTGAGTTTTTGTAAGATGGTTGTTTTTCTTTGAAGGATTGCCAGGATTAAATGAAGTACTGAATCCAAAGCACTTCACATAATAATACCCAGGACAAACTGTCTTTGCAATGGATGTTCACAATTATTGCTATTCCAAAATATTTGCTGTTTCCTCAGGCCCTTGACACTTTCACGGATCTTATCATTTCCATTCTTTTATCCACAACAGTAATCAGCAATTCGTACTCAGTAGCTTAGTTATTTATAAATTTACTCAGTGTTGCACATTATCCAATTAGCTAAATAAGTACTTCATTTACTCTGTTCACATACTCTCCGCTCTGCAATTCATTCACCACACTGCCATTTAATTATTTTTAAACACAAATCTAATGATGCCGTTCCCATGCTCCAGAACAGTTAATGATCTTCCATTATCTATGTAACAGAAGGAAGTAACCAACTACTCATCATGGCAGGCGCACCCAAGTCCACACTCCGATGATGCAGTTTCATAATCCAGCCACCCTGAAATGCTCTTCCAATATAAAACACAATGAGTTTTAAAGCCCTGGATTTGGTTGATATATATATATATGTATATGTATATATGTATATATTTGACATTATTGTTTTGGCATTTGCTTTGCCTTAGCTTGTTTCTTTTACTTGTTTAATAAGTAATTGCTCACTTTTTCAGGTCCATCTTATGTTTTACCTGCTTCATGAGACATGTTCTCAGTTTCATACAGCTAATGGTTTTCTCTTGATCTTAGTTTTAAAAATATATGTTGTATACGCTTAGTATTATGCTATATTTTAGGTAATACTCATAGAGAGACTATTGTCTGTATTGAATAGTGAGCTCCATGAAAGATGATGCTTTACTGGTTCTTTTATGCTGTGCAAACCAAACACAAAATTTTACATACAGTAGGAACCCATATAAGTATTTATTAATTATATTTGCCAATATAGAAGGCTTCTTACAACTCTTAACACCTTAAGCAACCATGACAACCTTAAAAGCCAATTGGTTGCTAATTTTCTCCTTGTCAAAGATCCTGCTCATTACAAAAGAATTCACAATAGGATTCCTTTAAAAGAGAACAGATTGTATATCTAAATAAAAACATAATCACATGGAGAGCTTGCAAAACACGCCTACAACACACACCTGTATGCGTGGATTTTCCCAGGAGTCTGCCCTGTACATCTATGCTCCCATAGTTATTATGCCTTTAGCTGAACTCTCTTAAGCTAAATGTGCAGGCCAATTAGTCTCTGCCCCTGTAAGAACATGGTATCTTCACTTTTCCGATGGAGTTTTCCTGGTTGGCTCTCAGTGGGGTGATTTTATCTGGAGTCTTACTCCCTAATCTAAGTTCACTTGTAGGTCAAGTGTCGCAGTTTGTTTCTGATTCAATGACCTCATCTTCTTCAAGGGAGCTCCCTTTCCTTCAAAGAGCTGCTGCTGGAAAATCACACACAGGGACATACCCACTGTAAGGGCAAATTTTCCAGCTCTAAAGGGCAGCATCCCTGTTGTGCATTGTTCTCAACACCTTCTTTCCTGGCTGGCGATCAGTCTTAGAGATCCAGGCTAGTAGGAGGAATAACTCCTCCGTAAGCCTTCTACTTTCTACATCTAATTAAACAGTTTTCGGGAAACCTAAGTGTTTATGCTTAAGGCAGGATTCCTTTTCTCTTCTTCTTTTCTTAAGCTTTGTGAGTCCCTCAAGACTAGTCCAAAACGTCAGAGAGGTCTCTGTGGCGTGATAATTTCAGCACAGCACTAAACAACATCATATTTGCTCATCCTAATTTTACTGACCCATAGTTCTGCTCAACCTGATTGATGCTCAGAATCTCTTAGCTGGTCCTCCTTCCCATGAGTTGGATAGCTTGATTCCATTTCATCAGTTAATAATAAACTATTATCTATCCCTGCTACACCTTTGCCAAGAGCTTTCTCCAGAAATTACTTTATAGTTATTATCTAATCTTTATAAAACCATGAAGGAAGTGTTCCCATCTAACAGATGGTAAATAATTAAGGAACAGACAGTTACAGAGAGCCTGCTCAAGGTGACAGGGCAGTTCATCGATGGAATAATACCAAGTGTTCATTTTCCATGGGTCAATCAGCAAACCTCACAGCATTGTCTGAGTTGATGGGCAAGTACATTTGCTCCACTTTTCTTGCAAACAATTCAGTGGCTCAATAAAACCAAGGTGTGCATTTGTATGTGATAGAGTTCTTTTGATCCTGGTTGATCCTGGTTTGGTATCCTTGAAAAGCCTGCCTTTTTGTTGTTAAGGTGTTATGCTTAGGTAATTTGTGAGCTGGTCTCTCAATTTGATGAAGCCTAAATGTAGTATCTTAAGACATGGCTTCTCTCACTTATTTTACAGGCATCGTTGTGAGGGAAGAACAGTCTCTCCAGTCAGTCTTAGATTAGAAGGTTTCTGCCTAGCTGCCCACTAGAATTACAGAGGAAATTCCCTTGCAAAACTTTCACCAGTCTTTGGGCAAAGCACAGTATAATGTGCGGGGTATAAGAATACACAAACAAGACAGGCTCAAGAGCAGAATTTACAAAACCCTGAAGTTTCTGTGTGTGCCCCTTTTCACCCTTTCCCCTCTTTTTGCTCTCCCCACTCCCCAGCGCAGGTTCCCCTTCCCCCTGCTGCTCCCAGTAAACCTGCATTTATATAATAATAATAATAATAATAATAATAATAATAATAATAATAATAATAAAATTTCTGTGTGCTCTAGGAATAAGCATGGCATGAATAAGAACGAAGGCACAGACATTGTATTGAACTATCCCTTTGTTATGGTTTGGGTATAAAGTGTTTCCCAAAAGCCCATCATTTGAACATTTGGTCCTCAATACAGCAGTAATCAGCGATGATGGACATGCCCATGGCTCTTGGGCTGTGGAGAAAACTTCAGGAGGTAGAACCTGGTTGGAGGAAGTATGTTGGTGCAGGCATAAGTTTGAAGTGTAATTTTGTCCCTGATCCCTTTGGCTCTCTCTTCCCATGCTCCATAGCCACCATGCTCCACAAGCTCGCTTGCTGTGCTTTGCCTCATCACAGGCCTGGAAACAGCAGGGCCACGTGACCATGAGCTGAAACTTCTGAAATAATGAGCCCAATTACATCTTTCCTTATTTAAAGCTGTTATCTAAGTATTTTGTTATGCGAGAAAACTGTTGCCAAAGCCACGGTGTAAAGAGTTGGCAGGCATGGATTTGGAGTCACAATGATGCCTGTAAAGTAAGTGAGAGAAGCCATGTGCTAAGATACTACAGTTAGGCTTCATCAAATTGAGAGACCAGCTCACAAATTACCTAAGCATAATACCTTGACAGCAAAAATGTAGGCTTTTCAAGGATACCAAACCAGGATCAGCAGATAACAGGTCAGCTTTCAAGATGTATCTTCAACCGTTAAGGACCCAATCAGACCCAGTCTCCCCTTTGCTGCTACTAAGTCACTTGAACCTCACATGGCCGTTCCCTGAAACTACCCTTCAGGCTAATAAAAGGAGAGTTTATCCAAATGGTACTGAGAATCCGTCTAAAGAGATTTTTACACCATTTGATAAGAAAATGCTGATTTGATCTAGAACACCACATCACTGTCTAGCCTTAGAAGAATCTAGGATGAAGATCAAATTAGTCTAAGTAAAAAAAAAAAAAAAAAAGAACACAGTTTTCTAAGCCCTGGAGTTTAGTTTGTAGTTTGAGTACACTACCAGTGAGCATAAGGATATGTATTATTATTAGTGTTATTCTTATTTTCTAGAGAAGCAAACCAAATCATCAAAGTGAGGGTTTTTTTTTTTCCACACCACAGCAGAGACTAACCTCTTTTCAAGCTAAAGGGAGTGTTCTTTTTCTGTACTCTGACCTCCTGTCCCCACGGCCTGTGTTTATTATCTTGATTGTGGGTTAGAGCTGAGATCTAAGCTCAAAGCCTGGTTCTGAGATCTAAGTGTAACTATAGTCTGGGACAGCAGTGAGGGGAAAGCAAATGGCATTTCCAAAGGGCTTTTGAGAACACACACACACACACACACACACACACTCACTCACTCACACACACTCACACGCTCCTCTACAGTAAATACATTCCTACGTATTTACACACATGGGCAAACATCACAGAGTACCTGTGTGTGCACAACATATTTTGCATACCTGTTCTGTGGAACTATGGACACCTGATGACTTTTGTTGGATGTGGTGTACTTCTTGTTCTTGTACCTTAGGGAAGAATGTTGAGGTGAACTATGACTTGTTTGTCAAATACTCTAGTCAAGTAAGGCCACCACTTCTCGGTGGAAGTGAAGGACTCTTGCCTTGCCCTTGCTGAGGCACGTTAAGGAAATTAAAGGCTCAGGACAAGCTTAAAAAAAAAATAGCATCTAGGGAATCATAATGTCAAGTACTGTTAGAACTCTCCTATCTTGTCATATCTTGTCTATCAGCTTCCCCATGTAGCTTAGTAAAACTGTGGGCATGTTTATTAAGAATTACACGGCAGGAGCGAGCTCCACAGAATAAAGGCACCCTGGATGTGTGGTACTGTGATACTCCAAGAGGGTTCCAGCCATCCTTGGCTATGTGAAGAAGTGAGAAGTGGTCCAGCCTTACAGAAGGTGCGGCTGCAAAGAAGAGCTATTATCTGTGGTGGCACACTCCACACAGCAGAGGGAACGAACCTTTGAGGAGGAGCAGAGAAAATGGTACCCAAGGCCTGGGGAGCTGTCTCTGCTGGTAAAAGCCCTTGCTGTGCAAGTGTGAGAGCCGGAGGTTGAGTCCCCCACACCTACACGGAGAGCTAGGGGTGGCTGACTTACCTGCCAGCGATTTGGGAGTCAGATGTGCTACACCTGGAATCTTCCTCTGCCTTTTGGGCGCCTGTGTCTGAGTGCCCCTCTCACCACTTACGCACTCACACATGAATTTTTTTTTTTTAAGTGGTTCCTAGGAGGACTTTTTTCTCCACACAGCTCTTATGGAAGTTAGTCCATTTTCTACTTGTTGTTAGTATGGAGGAAAAGAAAGTTTGTAGAACATTAGCGGAGTCTCTAGGGGAAGACAGGCGGCTCAGTGGGTAAAGGGACTTGCCACACAAGGCTGATGACCTGAGTTCATCCATGAAACCCATGTTAAGGTAGAAAGGAGAGAACTGAATCCTGAGAGGTGTCCTATGACCCCCACAGGTGCATGTGGCGAATGTACCTCCGACCCCCACCATACACATACAAGGCTAATAATAATAATAAACACATAAAATATGCTTCTTTAGTTGGTGGATTTGGAAACTCGGAATTAGAGTTTTTGTCAAATTAGAGGTTTTGTCAATAGATTGCCCACAGCCTCTCAGTCTGGAGAAAGAGTGCTACCGAAATGCTAGGCAGGAGTGGGTGGTGAGAAAACCACTGCCGTTGTGAACTAATGCTATGCTCAACAGAGCGTCTGTGGGTCTCCTGCCTCTCCATTTGAAGCGTAAACCAAAAAACTGTGGAGTTTGAAGGGATTATTTCAAACAAATTGCTAGAACCCGTGAAAAAAAATTTTAAGCAATAATCTTAAAACAAAGTAAAAGACAGCATGTACCCCGATAAAAAGTTGTCATGGAAACTTTTTTTTTTTTAAAGGACAGCATGCAGGAGCAGAATGCTTTGCTAATCTAAGGGCCACACACGATTTCTAAACTCTAGTAGCTCTGAAATTCACATGCTAAATAGACACCTTGTGTCTGTGGGCTCTGCTCTTAAGCATAGTGACAACTCTTCAGTTACACCAAAGTTTCCTTCTCAAATGTATGCCTTGTATTGTACTGTATTATCCTTTGCTGAACGTGCACTCCGTGTTTTTGGCCATGCTCCATTCTTTTCAGATTCATAATTTTTCTTTTGCCTTAATTGAAAAAAAAAAAAAAAAACCCTTTTTGTACAATACATTCTGAACACACTTTTCCCTCTCCCAACTCTTCCCAGATGCTCTCCATTTCCCCACCCATCCAGCTTCGCTCTCTGTCTCCCAAACAAGAAACCAAACATGATGCTAATTTCAATTACAACAGTCTAAGATGGAAATACTTCTTGGTTCATAGTTAGCAGACCTCTCTCAATATTCTTTTTGTATTTAACGTCCTTTGACCCATCAGATTACTTTTAGAAAGATAAGAAGGACAAGAACAAGAGAAAATTTCTTTTGGCAGCCCTATAACTACACAGTAAGTGAAGAATCGAAAACAAATCTGAAATGTTTTGTTATTATTTATGGTAAAAAGCACTTTAGTTAAATAAATCGCCATCCACATTTTATGAGAAATAGACACTAGAAATAACAGCTTTTTTGAGCAGTCATGCTTGGATTTGTTAAGTAGTTGGCTTCTATGGTTCTCCCATCTCTTATTTTTTAGAGCTAATTGCCAAAGACAAACATTTTCTAGAAAAAAAAAATTTTAAGAGAAAGGCAAACAGAATAAACCTTGGAAGATGGAGAAAACAGGCAACAGGACAGGAGTATACCCCAGTGGGCCTCTGAAAAATTCTACCCAGCAGGATGTTAAAGCAGATGCTGAGACTCATAGCCAAACTTTAGGCAGAGTACAGGAATCTTCTGAAAGAAGGGAGTGATAGAAAGACCTGGAGGGAATAGGAACTTCACAAGGAGAACAACAGAACAAAAAAATCTGGGCCCAGGGGTCTCTTCGGAGACTGATACTCCAATCAAGGACCATTCATGAAGATAACCTAAAACCCATGAGCAGTTGTAGCCCATGACAGCTCAGTATCCAAGTGGGTTTCCTGGTAAGGGGAACAGGGACTGTCTCTGACATGAACTCGGTGGCTGGCTCTTTGATCACCTCCCCCTGATGTGGGGGGAGCAGCCTTACCAGGCAACAGAGGAAGACAAAGAAGCCAGTCCTGATGAGACCTGATAGTCTAGGATCAGATGGACGGGGAGGAGGACCTCCCCTATCAGTGGACTAGGGGAAGGGCATGGGAGAAGATGAGGGAGGGAGGCTGGGATTAGAAGGGATAAGGGAGGGGGCGACAGCTGGGATACAAAGTGAATAAATTGTAATAAATAAAAAACTAAATTAAAAATAAAAAAGAAGAAAAAGAGCAAAAGTAAGAGTCTAGTCATTTTCTCCATGTTAAATTCCCTTTTCCACACCTAGCAACAAATTACTAATCATGCATAGAATGAAACAAGACTTGACACAAATGATTTCTTTATGGTTTACACCTCATTGACCTAACAGCATTGTTCTTCTGTTCTGATTATAAATTGTTGTAACACTACAATAAGGTTGTGAGATATAGAACAGCAGTTTTGGAGGTAAACAAAGATCCGTTTTCAGAATCTTTGCAGAAAGAGACACTTTGTTCTCCATAGGAAGGGCTCTTGTCAGCTGAGGTTGCCAGAGAAAAGGAAACTTCAATCATTTCCCCATGATTTCCCCTAATTCTCTCTTTGTTTTCCTTCTAATTTGTCTACATTGTGTTAAGTTCAAACCAAAGACAAAAGGCTGAGGAAGCCCATTTAACATACTAAAGCAGACCTGGCCTACAAGTTCTCCCAGCATCCCCCTGTTAGAGGGTGCAGCTGATATATCTCCCCTCAACCGTTAACTCTCCATCCCTGGGGGCTGGGCTGTTGTACCCTATATAATTCAGCCATTTTGGATACCCAGCCCTTTTGTCCCTTTGGCTTCCTGTTGCCTCACCTTGCCCCCTCCTAACCCTTCTCTCTTCTTCCTCCTCCTCAGGGTTGTGATCACTCTAGACTCTCTCAGATGCCATTGCCTCTGGCTTTGCTCTTCAACATATCTGCAATAAGCTTTCTCCTCCATCATACCTAGGAGCTGTCATGTCATTTTCTTTTCCTTTTTACTTTTATTCACGTTGGACACAACATCCCTTTTTGTCACTGAGCAATCTACACTTCTTAACAATCAGGAAATGAAGCAATCACACTACTGGACTGTCAGGGAAGGAGACATGGCACCAGGGAAGTAAGTAGAGTGGTCAAGGAAATGTGAAATCAGATCAGTGGTCACTTCCAAGAATTAGTAGGTACAATCTGATCTTAAGAAACTTGCAGACTTGACACAGAGCCAAATGTATCTCAGGTCATATGCTTGCTTGAAAAAGCAAATGAGTTTTTTTTTTTCAGATTGGTAGTTATATCGTGAAGATCAAGATTTCACAGGAATTGTAGATGTCTATACGTGAACTATCCCTTTCATGGGTGTGTGCGCCAAAATTGAGATATAAAATAAAAATATTTGGCAAAGCGAAATTTAAAATAATTTCACTTATTTATAAAAAAAACGTTAATTGTCTGCTGTTTTTCTCAAAACTCTTATTCTCCCATGTAATTTATATTGCTTTGAAGAAGTACAGCTGACTAAAATTAATACAGATCTAAGTTAGTGATGAGTGCTATGTAGAAAATGAAGTCAGAGAAATTTTCATAAAGTTGTGTTTGAACTTATACGTTAAGAAGTTAAGAGATTAGGCTGAAAACTTGGGAGAAATATTCCAAGAGGACAACAGAACAGTCATTAGAGGTCCCAAGGTAGCGGAATGCTTGGCACATTTAAACAAAAATTCAGAGTAAAACAGGTAAGAGAAACCTAGAAGAAGTGAGTTTCAAAAGGTCACAGGGCATTGCATCAGAAGGTAATTGTATTTTGAAGTTCTGGGAATTGAAAATAGAACCTCACACATGCGTCACAATTGCTCTATCAGTAAGTTACATCCTTAACCCTTATCGGCTAAGGGTCATATGTCCCAATTACTTATTTCAATGTAATAGGCCATCCTTTAAACTAGTGGTTTATAACACTGTATATTCTGCATATTGACTTGTATTTTTCAGGGGTTTGTGGAAATGGTGTCTGTTTAATTCATATGTTAGAGGCAGTTTAACAAGAGGCTGGAACATCTACTAAAATGTAAATGTCACCACATGACTGCAATTGGTAGTATTGCGTAATCTGGAACCTCATCTAGAACTCTGGAACATAGGCTCATTTCTTCTCTTTATACACTTTCTATATGGGCTTGAGATTTATTTTAACTGATGCCTGGCTCCCAAGTGTGATCTTTCCAAAACCATAAGGAAGAAATACATGGGAGCTATGTGATCAGCCTTGGAAGCCATAGTCTTCTACCCTCTACTGATTGCCAATAGAAACATTACACAAGAAGCACAAGCTCTATTTTTTTTTATTTTTAAATTTATTACAATTTATTCACTTTGTATCTTAGCTATAGCCCCTTCCTAGTCCCCTCTCAATCCCACCCTCCCTCTCTCTTCTCCTCCCATGCCCCTTCCCCAGTCCACTGATAGGGGAGGTCCTCCTCCCATTTCATCTGACCCTAGCCTATCAGATCTCATCAGGACTGGCTTCCTTCCTCTGTGGCCTGGTAAGGCTGCTCCCCCATCAGGGGAAGGTGATCAAAGAGCTAGCCACTGAGCTCATGTCAGAGACAGCCTCTGTTCCCCTTCCTAAGGAGTCTACTTGGACACTGAGCTGCCATGGGTTACATCTGAGCAGAGGTTCTAGGTTATCTCCATGAATGGTCCTTGGTTGGCGTATCAGTCTCAGAAAGACCCCTGGGCCCAGATGTTTTGGTTCTGTTGCTCTCTCTGTGGTGCTCCTGTCCCTTCCAGGTCTTTCTATTTCCCCCCCTTCTTTCATAAAATTCCATGTACTCTGCCCAAACTTTGGCTAGGCATCTCAGTATCTGATCTAATACCCCACTGTTAGAGTCTTTCAGAAGCTCTCTGTGGCAGGTTCCTGTCTTGTTCCTTGTTTTTACACTCTTACGATGTCTATCCCATTTGCCTTTCTGAATGAGAATTGAGCATCTTGCCCAGGATCCCCCTTCTTGCTTAGCTTCTTAATGTGTATAGATTTTAGAATGATTTTCCTATATTATATGCTTAATATCCGCTTGGAAGTGAGTATATACCATGTGTGTCTTTCTGTTTCTGGGATACCTCACTCAGGATGATCTTTTCTAGATCCTGCCATTTGCCTGCAAATTTCATGATTTTCTTGTTTTTAATTGCTGAGTAGTATTCCATTGTGTAAATGTACCACAATTTCTATACCCATTCCTCAAATGAGGGACATCTGGGTTGTTTCCAGATTCTGGCTATTATGAATAAAGCTGCTACAAACAGGGTCGAGCATATTTTGGATATATTCTTGATTGTAGAATGACAAAGCTCTAGAAAAATACAAGGGATAGGAGGAGACATTCTATGGATCTCTTTGGAAAATACAATCTGTACACAAAAATAAAGGCTTTGGAATTTTCTTCAGGCAAAATTGACTGACGATAATAGTATTCTGTGCAGTAAGTCACTTAATTTTTCAATAGCTCTTTTTTTTTTTTAATGTTGAAAGTAGACTGTGAAAACAAGAGCCCAGAAGGGACAAAATATTGAATCTCTTTCTGTAACAAAGTGGAAAGTGATGGTAATTTGTACCAGATTTATAACAGAGTAGGCAGAATTTGAATATATTTTGAAGGAAGAGCCAAAAGTAGATTAGTGGTATTAGCAGTAGTGGGGTATAGTAGGGATATAAACTATCTCCTTCCTGATGTAAATGATTATTTTTTACCAGATGAATGTTCTTCTAAAAACCAACTAACTTGAAAACTGAACACAATACAAACATAATACCTTTTCAAAGGCAGAGAAAAGTTCCAGTACTGCCATGAACTGGAAATCCAAGTTATTAAAAAAATACAAGAAAGTAAACCAAGGACTTCATGTTTCCTTTTCCTTGGAGACATTTTTCTGGTTTATAAGTAAAGAATATTTTAGAGTTAAAAGGCTGAGCAGAAATATGAGTTTAACTGGCAAAGGAGTTGAATGGAGTTTTTAGTAATTTCCAGGGGCTAATGAGACCAAAGTTGGAATTCAAGGCTACACGAGTAGCCAAGATTAGAAGAAACAAGATCTTAAAGGATAAAAGCACAAAATAAGTTATTTTTAAGGAATCTTGCTGTTTGATGCTGATTTTTTTTTTTCAGGAAGTCTTTCAAAAAAAAAAACCTATACACAAGAAGACAAGTAGGCTATAAAACCATCTGAGTCCTCAATAATTGAGTGTTGATCTTTGGGTAGGCAGAATTTGAGGTCCAGAATTTAACAGGGATTATAGAACTTGCTAACACCCAGGATTTGCAGCAGCGACCTAGAAAGACTACACCCTAGAATTAAGGGAAGAATGAGATAGAAGAGACTTCACGAAGAAGTGGTTATTCAGCAGAGAATCATCTTGATGCCAATGTGGATTAGTGTGATCTGATCCCATTGTATTGCCTGCTTCTCCAGATAGCCTATAAACAGCCTTCCAATGTCTCATAAATGGTGCCCACAACTCTGCTAGTTCCACTAATGTATTGTAACCAAATTCTTGACAAAAAAAAATATAAGAGAGGAAGGTTTATTTTAGCTCATGGTTTCAGGGAGATTGCAGTCCATCATGGCAACACAGACAGGGAGATTTCATCCTATGGGAACTTTCCACAAATACTCCTTACATTACAGAGGACCAGTAAGCAAAGATAGAAGGCTTGACCAGAGGCAAGCACAAATCTCAAAGGCCCATGCCTAGAGACATACTTCTGCCAGTGAGGCTCCACATCCTAAAAGTTCCACAGCCATCAAAATAAAACCCCAGTCTAGGGAGCACTCATTCAAATAATGAGCCTATGAAATGCATCTCAATTTAGATAATGACAATATCTTAACAAAATCACCAGATATTATAAAAGAAATATAAGAAAAGAGTAGATATAAAATTATGGGTAATTGTGAGTATATACATTCAATACATTCAAGTAAGAACAGGAAATTTCAGAAATAGACTTAAATTCATATAAAAATTCTGAAATAGAAAAGCATACCAAATGTAGCCTATTGGCAACTCAGTCTCAACCCACTCCAGGTAGGTTCTTGAGTAAATGGAACAGGGGCTGCATGTGTGATGAACTTGATTGCCTGCTCTTTGATCACTTGCCCCTGGTGAGATTATCTTACCAGGCCACAGAGGAAGAAGATCCAGGCAATCCTGATGAGACTTGATAAGCTATGGGCAGATGGCAGAGCTGGAGAACTCCCCCTTTCAGTGGACTAGGAGAAAGGGATGAGGAAAAAAGGGAAGG
>NW_026595443.1:24487-61890 GCF_907164565.1 Psammomys obesus | reverse complement strand
CCATTTCTAAACAAGTAGTGTTAGGGTTCTAATGCATGGGTTTTTTTGTCATTTGTTTGTTTGGGTGTGTGTGTGTGTGTGTGTGTTTGTGTGTGTGTGTATATACAATGTCTCCAGGTGAGTAATCACAGAGGCCCTTCCTTTTCAACAGAGTAAAGTGAAGAGCCCTGCTAAGATTAGCTCTCCAGCTCCACTCATCAACAGAAGTGCTAGAGGATAAGCTTGCTTGAAGGAACACACACTTGCAGAGGACACAATCGCCTAACTTTCCAAAAGAGGTCTCTAAGAAGTACGGCAGGAAATGTATTAAGTTCCAGTAGATGATCTACCATGAGTCATTAAAACGGTTCATCTTCTTCTCAGGCTACATCTCTTGGGGGACAGGGATGTTCTAAACATTTTAAAATTCATTGACAATGAGGGCACTCTGTGTAGGAGATGTCGTTAGTGAACCAGCTCCAAGCCAGAAGTGGACATCCAGAGCTGTGTTCTCTGCTGAGTCTCAGTCTGTATGCGGTGGCAGACCCCGAAATTATTGCTCTGAGAACGTTTTTACAAATCTAAAATAAATAACCAGAGCGTGTTTGTTGCTCAAGGAAAGCGCAGCGTGTTTACACGAACACCTCTTCTACTTGAGCCCTCTGACCTGAGAACTTGAGTGAAACTCTGAGAGCTGCCAAGTCCCAGGGCTGGGAACAGACCCAGCCAGCACGGCTTTTCTTCTCCTCCCTTCACCACCTGGATCATCTCCCACAGACAGAGGTTAAAAATTTACACTTTCATTTTTGCCAATCGATAGGAATTTGTAAGACTTTGGAGGTTTCGTGTGTAATAGGAGTGACAAGTTCTTTAGTCATGACTTGTGAACAGACACTACTCAGCTGACTCTTCTTGCTTTCTGTTTGCTTTACCCCTATTTTTATCTTCTTAAATCAGAGTCTTTGGGGATTTTTATCTTCTTATCTTTGCTCCAGCATATTTTTTCTGTCAAATCTGTTTCTGCTTTAACTTACAGCTTCCCAGTCATCTGGATAGGAATCATGTCTACAGTCATTGGCTTGGTCAAGACACCAAAGAAACTTCCAGAGACTTGACAGAAGAAAGCTGATAAAAGAGAAGACAGTGTGCTGTCTCACAGGAAGGTGGAGAACAGATGGAGGGGCCATGTGCATGGAGTTTTTCTTCCCAGTTAGACCCAGTCCTTCAATGATGCTGACATGAGATCCTCCAGTCCTTTCTTGTCCTTCCTGGAGTCCTCAGAGAGTACTGGTTATTCTGTCTCTGGTGTCCCACTGTCTCCTTCCAGTTTTACCCTGATCCTCTGTCTATTGGCCCACGGAAGTACACATATCTGCTGTCTATTCAGAGAATATGGGACTATTTTTTAATTAATTAGATTGGTTCTTTGACATTTTCATATGTGTATATAATACTTTCTGATTACCCACACCAAAACCTTCTATCATCTCCCTATCACCTCCATTGGCCTCCCTCCTCCCTTCCCCACTTCCCCATCTTCACACCTCTTTGTTTTGTTACCCACTGAGATGAACCAGGGCTGTCCTGTGATCACAGGTAGGGAACTATCCAGCGAAGGCATGATGGGCTATTGGCAGGTCCAGTCTGGAGCAGATGCAAGGCTGACAGCTGTAGCTACTGTGGGTTTGAGACTGCAGTAGTGATATGCCCAGAAAATAGCGTCTCGACACTCTTCTTCCTGTCTTCTGACTCTTGCATGTGCTCTGCCTCATCTTCCTCTGTATTCCCTGAGCCATAAAGGGAGTGATAAAAATCTCTGGTTTAGAGCTGAGCATTCACTCCATTACTTGCTACTCATGCCAAATTATAGACTTCTTGGATAACTGCTCATCAGAAAGCTGGCCTATTAAACGGTCAATGTTTTGCATGAGAAGCCATCAAAGTTATTAATAAAACTTTCCAAATCGGCCTACCATACCACTCAAGCTGCAGGAAAATACAAACAAAAAACTCCCAAAGACAATCCCTCCTGCAGAAAAATGGTCATCAAATAGTCACCCCCTGGTTCCCTCTTCTTTCTTTTTGGATCACCTTATTTTAAGTGACATCATGAAAGGGTATAAAATATGTACATTTTTACGATATACCATTGGTTTAGAGTCACAGTAAGATAACATAATTCAATTGAAAATATCACAACTTAAAATTACCTCAGGAAGAAAATGAAACTGTAGACACACACACACACACACACACACACAATTTTCCTTTTTTCTCCTTTGATTTCTTCTTAGATCTATCCATATAACAGTATCATTTCACTAGAGATGTTTTTCCTCATTGCCTCTGTGATTGCCAAATTGAATGAATGACTTACCCTTGTTTTGGTGAATGTTGGAATGAATTTTAAGTAAAAATTTGTTCTTTTAATATATTGTTGACATTATCATGCCTGTAAGAATTTTTTTTAACCACATGGACCATTCTATTCTTTGTAATAGAAAAAACTATCTTCCAGATGGTTGGAACTCATGGAATGTTAAGTTTTAGTCTTTTAGAAATTCAAATAACCTTAACTTTTGAATGCAAACAAAATTCAAAGAGTAGCAAATGTTTGTACCTAGTTATAGAGATGTAACCTTTCACCCAAGGAATTTTTCAATGTTTGAAAAATGCTGGTGAGAGTCCAGAATGGCAAAGTCACTTTGGAAGAAGTTTGGCAGTTTCTTACAAAACTAAACATGCTCTTATCATACCATTCAGCAATTCTGCTCTGCAGCGTTAATACAAATGAAGAAAAAGTATGCCCTTGCAGGAGAGCCTGCACATCATTATTGATCGCAGATTTACTCATTTACACTGAAACTTGGAAGGAACTAAAGCTTCCTTCAGTAGATGAATGAATAAACAATCTGTGTTTTCTCCAGACAATGGAATATTATATAAGAATAGAAGTAAGCGATGTATCAGGCCTTCAGATTAAAATGAGTTTGTGAAGTGAACAAAGTCAGTCTGAAAAAAATATGCATACTTTATGGCTCTATATAAAAATTCTAGAAAAGGCAAAAACTGTGGAGACCATGAAAGATCAGCACTTGCCAAGACTGCTCATCAGTTGTCACAAACGTACTACACCACAATGTTGCAAAAATTAATAATAGGAGAAACTTGGTCAGGACAAGGATAAAAGAGACCAACAAGAATACTTCTGTATTTTCTGTTCAAACTTTCTATAAATTTTTATAAATTTGCTCTAAACTGAGAAATTCTTAATTTAAAACAACAAATAAAAACGAACCTGCCCCTCAGATGTAACCAAGCAAGAAAGTCTGAAGAACTTTCAAGAGTACTTTTGGTTGTGGATGTCGTAATGGCTCTGTGGGTAAAGCGATTGCTTTACATGCTTTGAGGACCTGGGTTAGATCCCCTAGGACCCACGGGAAAAGCTGAGTGTTGGCTGGCGGCGCACATCTAATCTACCTCAGCACTCGGAACGTGAAGCCACAAGAGCATCGCTGGACCTTTCTGGACAGACAGCGGTGAGCGTCAGGTTCAGAAATCAAAACAGAAAAACTACTAATAATTTAGATTGGTGACCCTGACTCAAACAATAGGTGGAGGATGACTGTGGAAGGGGACCTAAGGACATCTGCAACACCAACACCCCTCCCCCCGCAAAAGAAACAAGGGGGGGGGTGTGCTTTTGGTAAGTTACTGGCACTTACTTAGAATGGAGGCATAGCAAACTCCCATCTTTGGAGCAAACTGGTGCCAGTCTCTTGACTACGTGCTTTCTATGCTTTGTCTCAGTGGGACCCTATAAATTGGGTATTATATGAGGTGTTGCAGCTTAGAAAGATAAAGCAATTTGTCTCAGGCCGTGGTGCCGGAAATGGTAGAGGCAAGTTGCTATTGTGGAAACTGAGGTACCCTTTGGTGAACTCTTAATCTATTTAATAACACAGTTAAGGAACAGACTGGAAAGGAAGCTTAAGAACAATTCTACCAGCGCTTGAGAGGTAAGCAACTGTGTAGGCAAGCTGAAAAATCCGACTAACTGTCTGGAAGTGGACAACTGAGAGAAAGGCAAGCCTTTTAAGTTAAGCATGAAGGTCAGAGAAAGAGTGAGATCTCCCAGGGTATCAGGGAAAGCATGCTGATGTTTTTGATTTATATCCACAGGAGAAGAGCGAAGAAAAAAGTTATGCTCTTTCGAGTAACTCAGAAAAGCAGACAGTCTGCATGTCAGAGTCTGTGTAAGTGGCTACACCAAGGGAGGGGTTTCTGGGAAGGGTAACTACCATATCTCATTAAGGGGATAATTATTCCTCTCGGTTCCTTAGCGTGTCTTCAGGTGAATCAGCTTTCCTGGGAAAGGGGCATTCCTGATTGGCAGGCCCAGAATCTCTCTCGGAGGTAGCTGACTTCCAGCAGCAGAGGGAAAACACAGTAGAAGAATAATTGTGTGGAAAGCTTGTGTAGATGAGCTGCCATTAATATTATATAACAGAAAATGCTCGCCACACTTGCAACGTTCTTTACGATCCTCTCAGGATATTTTTATTACAGTTACGAGCAACCGTCCTTGGAAGATACACAGGCAACCCTCAATTTTCTCGATCATCTACCATATTCTTTTCTTTATTTCTGCTCTTACATTAAAAAGCAGGGTGCAGGGAGAGGATGGTCGGGGCTCACACATTACCTTTGCTAATTTTGAAAAAGGAAAACTTGCAGAATCAAAAGCTCAAATAGCTCACTTTAAAAGCACTTGAGAACAAGAGAAAGTTTTATGTGATTACATTAATAGCAGTGACAAATGCACACGAAACACTTAACCATGGTGTGTGATGCAAAGAAAACCCATTTAGGTGTCATTCATCTTTTTCCCATTAGTACAATGAGTACTCTGCTGTATCTTGTCAGGCAACGCTTGATTAGGATGCTGCCGTTTTCAGAAGCCAGCTTCCTAACATGTACTCCTATAAAAAATGGTTAAAATCTCAAATATAAAGCAAAATCTTTCTGAAACTCAAAATATTTAATAAAAAAAACTTTCCATAACCCAAAAATACAAAACAAAATCTGTCCTCCAATTCTACCTCTCTAAAAAAATATTTTTGGAAATACTTTGTCTTTGGAGGGACATGATTTTTATTTACCAATTGGTTATCTCTAATACTTTCTCTCCAAAGGAAATAAACTATGCAAAATGAGCTAGGATCCCTGATAAGGGATTTCCAAGGTCAGCATCATGAAAAAGAAAAATGAAATATGGGATTAAAAAGAAAATAATGACAGAGTATAGAGAAATGGGGGAGGGAAGAATAGATGACAAACAAGGAAACAGAAGAAAAGACAAACAAGGAGACAGAAGCATTAGAAACGATGGCTCTGAGAAAGCTTTATACCAGCTACCCATGATTGCAGACGGAGAAAGCTTTGAAATGTCAGGAGAATTTAGCAGTGTTGCTCTGAACCAACCCTCTCTGCAACTAAGTTCTCCAGGTGAGAAAACATATACGGAGTGAAAAATAAAAATAAAAATAAAAATAAAATAAGGGGAGTCAGGCCAACCTCCAGGCAACTAAATGTGGGCCTGTTGATTTAGCGGGCTAACCCAGCACCCCATTTCCATATTAGAAAGTACTCAGTGGCTGAAGAGCCTCTTCTATCTCTTCAGTTGCTTCTGAAGAAGCTTCTGACACAGCCTTAGAGCTAGCAAGAGGCAGTCTGCAGCCCCATGGAGGGCCTCCTGAGGATCATCAAGATGCTTATGGCTTCCTCTTCTGGGATGGTGTGTGAGTATGATTGTTCCACCAACATTGGCCCCCGTCTTTCTCAGCTGCCCACTTGCTCCAAACCTCTTTACAATTTTGTTCTTTGTTTTCAGGTTTCCTGGGAAAATCAAGTTAGTCTGTCTAAGATATCCCAGCACTCACAAATGCCTTGTTTTCACTGTGAGAGTGGGAAGCCTAAATTAGACCAGAGTGCTTACTATAGAAGAAGTTAGGTTTTTTTGTTTTGTTTTGTTTTTGTTTTTTTTAACCAGGGCAGACAGGAGATCAGGCAGGTAAAGGCTTTGGGGAATAGAGACCCTTCCTCTCCCAACTCAGCTGGTCCTTCTCCTATAGCTGCACAAAGGATCATCATGGACCGGACAAGAGAAGAGTTCACTGTGGGCTCTTCTCTCTACCCTCAAAACACACAATTAAAGACTCCCAAAGGAACTTTTTTTTCAAACTTTGATGTGGAAGGAAATGTTTCCAGATATATATTTTTAAAATATTACAAGCTTTACCATCCCATAAAAGAGAAGAAAACACTTAGATTTCAAGCTTTGCAAAGATATTAAATAAGAGAATTTTGGTTATGGCAGATACGGATGCCAGTACTATAGGCAAGAACCTCATAAAACATATCAAGCCTGGGCAAAAATAAAACAGGCAAAAATAGAATATCATTTGAACCATAGCAGGTCCATAAATTCTGCTCCAAAATTTCAAGCCAACACACATACCATATTGTACAAATGAGCCTGGAAAGAAGGAAATTAGCAATAAAGAAAGAAAGCTTTTAAAAGTAACATGTTGAAGTAGGAAAAAAAAAAAAGAAAAATGGCAAAGCTACAAAAGTTAGAATAAGTACTTATCTAGGAAGAAACATCAACAAAGTATGTGATTTTTCCTTTTTAAAGATTCCGGATTGCTGAGCCCATCTGAGACAGTGCATGAGTCAATATGGGTGGGTAGGATCAGCGTGTTGGACAAATAAGTTTTTGCTTCTCACCAGGACATTTGGATACTACATAAATAGAAACCTTCTTTTCATCTTGAGAAGCATAAGGGAGTGCTTTCTCGGAGTGAATATTTTCATCAGATCACTTGGAAAAGAGAGAGAACATTGATTTCCATGTTTCTCATATCTAGCAAACTCTACTGACCCTAGCTTGAACTTGAAAACATTGTTCTAGTACAACCGCTCTTATAAATTCCGAACCTGCCTCTCTTTGCCATCTAATCATGGTTCAGAACACCACATGCTACAGGGCCTTCCACTTTAAACCGCGTGCTTTATTTTTACTGCACGGTAGAAGCCCCCTCTGGCGTAAGTGCCTCTGTGTGAAACGAGGCAAGGCCCGTGCAACCAACCAGAGGCAGATGCCTACCACCGAACAAACCTCTCCCATGCCTGTCCTCAAGACTGGGTATGGTGTGTTGCTGTGTCTGGTGTTAAAACTACAATCTCAGCAAATCTAGTTTTGCAGCCTTTGAATTTACCTTTGAGTCCAGAATAGGGAATGATTGCTAACTAGTGGCTACAAATGTTTTGACCTATCATACCAGAAGGTTTTTTTTTTTTTTTTATTGAGGCATGCTTTTAATTCCAGCCTTATTTATTTATTTATCTATCTATTTGTTTATTTATTGCAGTTTATTCACTTTGTATCCCAGCTGTAGCCCCTCCCTCGTCCCCTCCCAATCACACCCTTCCCCATCTTCTCCTATGCCCCTCCCCCAATCCAGTGATAAAGGATGTCCTCCTTCCCTTCCATCTGACCCTAGTCTATCAGGTCTCATCAGGACTGGTTGCATTGTCTTCCTCTGTAGTCTGGTAAGCTGCACCCCCCTCAGGGGAAGGTGATCAAAGAACCAGTCACTGAGTTCATGTCAGAGACAGTCCCTGTTCCCATTACTAATGAACCCTCTTGGAGACTGAGCTTCCATGGGCTTCTAGGTTATCTCCAGCCATTGTCCTTGTTTGGAGTATCAGTCTCAGAAAAGACCCCTGTGCCCAGATATTTTGATTTTGTTGCTCTCCTTGTGGAGCTCCTATTCCCTCCAGGTCTTTCTATCTCCCCCTTCTTTCATAAGATTCCCTGCACTCTGCCCAAAGTTTGGCTACGAGTCTCTGCATCTGCTTTGATACCCTGCTGGGTAGTCTTTCAGAGGCCCTCTGTGGTAGGCTCCTGTCCTGTTCCCTGTTTTCTTCCTTTTTCGATGTACATCTTGTTTGCCTTTCTGAATGAAGACTGAGCATCTTACCCAGGGTCCTCCTTCTTGCTTAGCTTCTTTAGGTGTACAGATTTTAGTATGATTATCCTATATTATGTGTCTAATATCCAGTTATAAGTGAGTATATACCCTGTGTGTCTTTCTGATTCTGGGATACCTCACTCAGGATAATTTTCTCTAGTTCCCATCTTGCAAACCTAATCCAAGAACACATCAAAGATATCATCTGCTATGACCAAGTAGACTTCATCCCAGATATGCAGGGGTGGTTTGGTATATGGAAATCTATCAATGTAGTCCACTATATAAACAAACTGAAAGAAAAAAAAAACTACATGATAATCTCCTTGAGTGCTGAAAAAGCATTTGATAAAATCCAACATTCATTTATGTTTAAAGTCCTGGAGAGATCAGGGATACAAGGCACTTACCAAAACATAATAAAGGCAATATACAGCAAAGCTATCGCCAACATCAAACTCAATGGAGAGAAACTTAAATCAATCCCAATGAAATCAGGGACAAGGCAAGGCTGCCCACTCTCTTCATATCTCTCCAGTACAGTTCTTGAAGTCCTTGCTAGAGCAATAAGACAATTAAAGGCGATCAAGAGGATTCAGTTCAGAAAGGAAGAAGTCAAAGTATCTTTATTTGCAGATGATATGATAGTATACCTGAGTGATCCCAAAAATTCTACCAAGGAACTCCTACAGCTGATAAACACCTTCAGCCAAATGACTGGATACAAAATTGACTAAAAAAAAAAAAAAAAAAAAAAATCTGCAGTCCCCCTGTATACAAAAGACAAAAGGGCCAAGAAAAAAATTAGTGAAACAACACCCTTCACTAATAACATAAAGTATCTTGGTGTGACCTTAACCAAGCAAGTCAGACTTGTATGAAAAAAACTTCCAGTCTCTGAAGAAAGAAATTGAAGATATCAGAAGATGGAAAGATCTCCCATGCTCATGGCTTGGCAGGATTAACATAGTAAAAATGGCCATTATACCAAAAGCAATCTACAGATTCAATGAAGTTCCCAGAAAGTTATTTTTATACCTGGAAAAAGGAAAAAAAAATAAGAAAAAGAAAGTATCAGGAAAGCCGGAAGTGAGGTACAGAGACTGCCGGATTATTTGTAGCTATCTTTGATGGTAGTTTGAACAATTGCTACTTGTCATTGGTTAGCTGTTTGTTGCCTGCTGTATGTTTCAAGTTAGGCTGTACCAGGGTAGTCTGTTTATATAACAAGTTAGGTTGTAGTGCATCATGTAAGGAGAAACCAGAGATCAAACTTAAAGTACATGGGAGGTATCATTAGTCAAAACAAAACAAAACAAAACAAAACAACACAAAACACCCTCAGTTTAAAGCTGGGTAAGGCACATGTGGCTGACTTGAGAGCCACGCCTTAAAACAGTGTTGTTTTGCTCGATGCTACAGCTCACATCTGGTAGCTGCAGAGAACAGGAAGTCTTTTCAGAGTTTGCGTGAGGAGGTCCAGGAGCAGGTGTCATTGTTGCCAGGATGCTGTGTTTCTAGAACACTCGGCTGCTCTCTTCCATTTCAGGTCCCTTTAGGAAACTGGCTGTCAGACAGCTCTGGGTCACCTAGTCACTCTGTTCTGTTGCCATGGCCCAAAGTGTGTACCAGCTGCAGGTGACACGCTGCTCTGCTCGCTAGTCACCTTCTTATCTACAGTGTTCAAAGTCCCTCGAAACTGAACATTCAGATTGCCATTAACATATATATTTAGAGCATAAATATATTTAGAGCATATATTCCAAAGGGAATGGCCCCAAAGAAATGGATCAAGTACTTGCAGTTTCCAATTTACTTGTTCCTTGGCTGCTATTCTTTTTTTGAATTTCTCTTATTTAGTCTCAGCCCTACTGTTGGAGCTAGAACAGAGATCACTATCCTTGGAAGGAAATTGAATAATTGAAGGTTATTCAATATAGCGTCATTCTTTTATGTAACCTCCAAGAGAATGGCCCTTAGCCCTCACAATGCTGCACGGTTCAATTTGGTAAAAGTAGAATTATCATTGTAACCCTAGAACGCCATGCTATCCACTCTGCAGAGGCAGAGGCACTGATGGACCTTGCAGAGTGCTGGTCTGTGTGCTCACCCAGCAGGGTACGGAGAGGACGAACATTCTCCGGCATTGCATTTTTCTTCTTTTTAAAGAGCTGATGTTGGAAAAAAAATCTCAAGTGTTTATACTTGTTAAAAATACATTTATGTTTAATATACAAATACATATTTAGCTGTTATACATGTATCTAACTGCTAAGTATCCTTCTCTATGACATGTTATTTTCAAAAAGTTCAGGTTGGTTTTTCATGTGCTTTCTTTTACAACTTTTTGTGTTTTAACATTTATTGGCTGATTTAATTAATTAATTTCGAGACAGGATTTCCTGTGGCTCAAGCTGTCCTGGAACTCATTGTGTGACTGAGGCAGGCTTTGGCCTCTGGATTTCCCTGCCTCTGCCTTTGGAGTGCTATGATTGTAGGCATGTACCACAACAACCACCTCTTTTGCTTTCTTGTAGGTCGAACCTCAATTATATTACAATGTCATTTGATTATTATTTTTTAATAAACTTTAAGTCCACGGATGTTAACTGTTCCAAAACTGTGAGATGGAACAGAGGTGTGCTATGGAATCGTGTATCACGTTCCAAAACTGTGAGATGGAACAGAGGTGTGCTATGGAATCGTGTGTCACGTTCCAAACCTGTGAGATGGAACAGAGGTGTGCTATGGAATCGTGTGTCACACCCTTTTATCTTGCTTGAAAGTGTGCTGCGAAAAGCACATACAATCTTTTACCTACTGAGTAATGACTGAAAGAGTGGCAGGATTTCTCTAGTTTGCAGGAAACATGGGAGAAGCCGAGGTTGTAATCTCTCCTAACCAATACATACATACATACATACATACATACATACATACATACATACATATATACATACAACACATACATATGCATTCCACTCTGAGTTCAAGTCTCAGAACTAGAAATATTTAATTTTAAAGTATCAGAACTAGAAATATTTAATTTTACGGTGTTTGTTAATCATGTCAAAGAGTTTCTCAGCACTTTTTTTGGTGTTATGATACTCAGAAAAGAAAAATATTTATATCATAAATAGATAAACAATAGTATTTGGAGGGTGTCTGTGGCAGGACACTCGTTCTATGGTAACTGAGAGCATTTGTACTGAGGAGCATTCGGAATCTGACGGAGGTTCAGCTGGGTGCTAAGTGACTTTCTCAAGGGCTTGTGTCACCTGTATCATCTTTATCTCATAGCACAGCAATTGGAATCCAAACCAAAATCCAAGTGCCCTGGCTAGGCAGGCTGCAAAGCAAGAGAGGTTTGTCTTTTCTATCTTCATCATTTTCATTTAATGCCTTAAGTATCTAGTAAAACTCTGAAGCATAGTTCCTGAGCTATAAAATATCTTTTTTAAAAGATTTATTTATTATGTATACAATGTTCTGTCTGCATGTACACTTGCACACCAGAAGATCTCATCATAGATGGTTGTGGGCTACCATGTGGTTGCTGGGGATTGAACTCAGTACCTCTGGAAGAACAGCCAGTGTTCTTAGCTTCTGAGCCAGCTCTCCAGCCCCCTAAAATGTCTTATACTTGATCACCAGAGCTGTTAAAGATATGGTGGTTGCATATCTCAATATATTGTTGTTAGTTGAAGATGTATCAAAGAAAGGTTGATTTATTCTTTCAGCCTACCTCCAATTGCCTTATCTGTCTTCTACCGGCTCATATGACTCACCATTGCCCCCATCCCCAAATCATCCCTTTTTGAGCCCTGGATAAAACATTCATTCTCAGATAAAGCAATTCATGTTCAGCCCAGATAAAGCAATTCACATTCAGCCGAGAATAAGTTTAATTCCATCTGTTGGAAAGCATTTGTGACTATAAATCAATCTTTACTTAATGGAAGCAATAAAACAACAGGCAGTCTTAGTTTTCTCACCAAGTCTTCAAGACTTCTGTTTTTCTTTTCTTCTTCTTCTTCTCCTCCTCCTCCTCCTCCTCCTCCTCCTCCTCCTCCTCCTTCTTCTTCTTCCTATCCTTTTCTGAGAACAGGTCTACCTAGGAGGATGGTTTTTTTTTTTTTTCTTTACCAAAGAATTCTGTAAATTACTTTTCCTCTTCTTCCCTAGAATTCTTTTCTTCCCTTCTTGAATTGGGTCAGGAGAAGCACCACGGGGTTGAGAGGGGGCATTTTGTAGTGGGTAGTAGCTCAGTTTTGAGAACTGAAATCTAATTTTTATAAGAAGCGTCCTGTTTATCCTTGTCAAACTCTCTTGAGAGGTTTAATTCAAGGGTGGGATTGTTGCTCAGTGATAATGTACTCCCTCGCCTAGAATATGCCAAGATGTTGGTTAGTTTTGAGAGGGGGATGGACATGGGGGTGAGGGAGAATGGGAAAGAGACATTTACTTTTTAACCCCCGAATGTCTGAAATCCCAGTCCCACATTTGAGAATAGTGTTTTGTCACAGTATCACGAGGATGGACCAGTTTAGTTCTCTTCCCAGTGAACACTTCCCTGCTCCCTGATAGAACCTGAGCGAATCCAGGGTTAGCGTCTTGAAGACAGCTGTTCCATTTAACAGCAACATCTTGGAAAGAAAAGCTGGGGCTTGATTCTTGATTTAGGCTTTCCCCTGAGAGATGGTCTTGTCTCATTTGCAAAAGGTCTCTGTTTCCTCATCTATAAAACAGGCAGTTAATTCCACAAAAGATATTGATGGAGCAGTGAAAAGAGTCCTGCAAGCACCCAAATCACATCTGCAAGGGGCAGTTTGAGGTTAGATGGATGATGATAGGTTGCAGCTTCCCCAAGGCAGTTTATAGGCATTTAACCCTCCACGTGGTTTTGGATTTTAGTTGGGATTACCAGATATAACTCAGAATATTCTAGCCTGGGAAATATCAAAGAGATACAGTAGGACTCCGGACCACATTTAGTCTGTCCCTAAAATTGTACTGTCTAGGAAGACTTTCCTATGGGGCCAGGAATCCCTACAAGGCGGATCCCATCATATGGAAGACTCACTTCCTTAGAAGCAAAGCTTGGGTTAACACCAGCCTTGGGATAGCTCTGACCCTACTCATCAAGACCCAGCCTCTAGTCACATTGCATATGTCATATGGAACTTAAAACAATAAAAATAGTAAGACTTCCCAGAAATGTCCCAGATTAGTATTAGGTAATAGTATACCATACAATGCCTCAAGTGTTGTAGTGTGCCGTCAAGTAGTCTTTGCAGATCTGTCACCTGGAGAGGATAGAGATCATGGTTGCAATTGGAGGTGTTTGGGAACCTGATCCTGAAATGCCTTCTGACTTTCAGGATCTACAGTTCTTGAGGCAAAAGCTGCGATAAGAAAATTGGGGTGATAACTTCCTCTCTAGAAAAAAATAGCTCTACCAGAGCCAGTGTTGGGCAATGAGGTATCTTCTTTTCCTGTCTTCCAATTTTCTTTTTTTTAATTTTAACTTTAATTTTTTTATATTAATTACAGTTTATTCACTTTGTATTCCACCTGTATCCCCCTCTCTCCTTCCCTCTCAATCCCACCCTCCCTCCCTCATCTCCTGATAGGGGAGGTCCTCCTCCCCTTCCATTTGACCCTAGCCTAACAGGTCTCATCAGGACTGGTTGCATTGTCTTACTCTGTGGCCTGGTAAGGCTTCTCCCCCTCATCAGGGGGAGGTGATCAAAGAGACAGTCCCTGTTCCTCTTAGTAGGGAGCCCATTTTCTAAGTAGCTGTTGAACAACAGAGTACTGAAGTTTTTGGTTTTCTGTTTTTGTTTTTTTTAAACAATGTAACTCCAGAATCTTCATTTAAACTGACATCATTATGGACTTTTAAATCTCCTGCCCACGTTTAGTTCCTTGATTTCTGAATTAAGAAGTACTTAGCCGGTAATGACTTGCTTAGAGTGCCTGTTCTTTAATGGTGCCTACAGAGCTGGGCTCTTACACCACTGCACACAGAGGATATTTTCATCAAGTTGTGGTCAATTGTCTTAAAAAGCTGAAGCCAGAAAGAGCGATGTGAAAGCATTCAAATGATGGGGAGAGAATCAAGCTGTCTTGATTTCCAGTCCTCTCTATTAATTAAGCCAGATAATAAAACACAGAGAGCAACTGCCCTCCCTGAAATGATGAGATGTGTGCCTTGCTTCTTTTGCTAATGGTCTCTGACCAGCTGTCATGCTTCTTCCTTCTGCCTGATCTGATGCAATTCTTCTTGGCTGATTTAATCTAACTTCTCCTTTCCTTTTGCTCATTCACAGCTGCGAATACATGGAAAGTCCTTTTTGCTATGTTCTGATGGCATGGTCCCCATGCCTCTTTCCTGTAACCAAGTATCAGGTTAAGCAAATGGTGCTGTTCACAGCAGAGATAGTATCTATCTTGAAGTTGTTAGGTCATTTGAACTGTCTTAACTATATAAGCACTAAAGTTTTGGACAAGGAATGTTTCTGATTTAGAGAACTATGCACGGAGAATACTCACGGTGACCCAGATTCCAAACCAAAGTCAAAGGACGTCACTGTCCTTGCACTTCCTCCCAGGGCATTAATATCTATCATTGTGATGAACTGATAACCCATTGAGGTTAGATGTGATAGAGGATGGACTCTGTTACTTTCTCTTTGGGACTAGAAGTGTATGAATGTGGTCATGATAAAATGCTCCTACCAAGCCTGAATGCAAGGAGAACTTACAACATTGTTGTAGATGAAGGTCATGGCAGAAACCATGGATGGTGTTCGAAAAAGGAGAAGACTTTAAAAAGTTCGTTCTCAAAGCTAATTACTGGCTGTCTGTGCATAGTAGATTCCTTCATTCCACAAACATTTATTGAGGGTTAGGCACTCGTTAGATGTACAGGGAGTTTATTGGCAGTGCGTATCTTGTTAGTCTAGTGTGGTGACTCTGGCAAGTGGATCAGCCTGGTTTGGTACACACTCAGTGTAGAATGACTTCTTTGTCCCTGGTCCCATGAAAGCTTTGTGTATTATTTGAAAGTTTCTTGGAAAGCCATCCCCTTATTTTGGTATTTGACTTATATATTTGACTTATATGGAGTTAAGTTTTCCTAAATTATAACTCTTCAAATTTTCTTTCAGTCTGTAGTTACTGGTTCCTTCATTGATATGTTTCCTTTATTCCTTATTAATTCTCTTTCTAATTAAAAATTTTAGGCCTATCAGTATATTATAGTGATTATCAGTTTATTGTTATATACATAAACTAAAAGATATTAAGTTTGCTTTTTTTCAACATACTTGGATCTAAAGTATTCTGCCTATTTATGGATGAAGTGATATAAATATAATCAAAATAGGCAATTATTTTTAATTCCTCCTTTTAGGCACGATTATCCCTTTAAAATTTTTTTATTTATATATTCACTTTACATCTTGATCATAGCATTCTCTCTCCTCTCTTCCTAGTCCCACTCTCTCACCCTCTTTCCCCTCTTCTTCCTCCCCTTCGACTTAGAAAAAGGGAGCCCCCCTCCCAGCACCAACCCACCCTGGCACATCAAGTTGCATCAGGACTGGGGTCATCCTAATCCACCTAGGACAGACAAGGCAGCCCCGCTATGGGGAAGTGATTAAGAAGCAGGCAACAGAATCCATGTCACAGAAAACACCTGCTCCACTTACTAGGGAGGCCATATGAAGGTCAAACTGCCCATAAGTTACATATCCGTAGGGGGCCTAGGTCCGGTCCATGTGTGCTTTTTGGTTGGTGCTTCTGGTTCTGTAAGCCCTCGTGGGCCTAGGTTAGTTGACTCGCTTGGTGTTTTTGTTGCATTCTTGTCCCCCTCCAGGTCTTTTTATACTTCCTCCCCAGTCTTCCACAGGACTCTCAGAGCTCCTCCTAATGTTTGGCTGTGAGTCTCAGCATCTGATTTGATCAGCATGAATATTCTTATCAATATATATTTTTAAAAATATAAACAAACAATTCTCTTCAGTGAGCAGAAGACCCAGGACATTGTGTAGATATGGTTAAGCACAGCCTATGTATCCCTCAGACCTATGGAAGTGGATTGTGCGTGTTACCAGAGTGTGTTGCCAAAACACTTAAGGGAAGGCACTAGGTCTACTTGTTCTTGGCATAAGGGCCATTCTGAAAACAGACATGCTCAATTGAAATGAATTGCACCAAGAACTTATTCCAAACATCAGTTGTGTTTCAAAACCCTCTTTAGTTTTAAATGTAGAACTGTTTCACATGGACATGAGAAACACTTCCTGAATTACAGGATTTAGTTAGAACTGTAATCTCCCTATGATCTGGAGCTGCTGCTAGACTAGACTTCCTAACCATGGTCCAGTCAGAGACTTCCAGGGACTCAAGACATACATGAAATCAGAAAAATATTACAATGTCCAGGAAACATGCACACAGAGACTTTCCACAGAATGCATATACATATATAAACAACAGATAAAGTCTTGGTAGCAAATGAACATATATAAAATCACCTTATTTACTGTTAAAAAAATTCAGAAAATATTCAACATACACTAAGATAAATGGATGAAAGTAATAAGCCAATAGTTCTCAAATAATGAAATAAGTTTCATTTAGTCACCACCTTAATTTTTGTGAGTTTTTGAGCCAGAACATAACACTTTTTTTTTTTAATCCAAGTTCCTATGTGAGGTAACTGGAAACCAGGAAAGGAAGACCTCATTTTCTACTCATTCAAAATCTACACCATTACTATAGAGAGCTTCACTCTGACCTAAGACAAATGGGTTTTTAGAAGCGGTGGACATTGCCCCCACTCCCCTTCAATGTATGAACAGCTTTCAGATATGGCTAGACTCTGTAGCTGATGGTATTGGGCTCCATACTTTAGCCTCTGGATCTCAATCCCACCATGTGTTCTTTCCATGTGATTTGATCCTGGCTCACCCTTCCCCATCTGCTGGCTAATGGCTGTTCCATCATTTGGGACATAGAGATTGTAGTTGAGAGTGATGTAGAAGCAACAGGGCCCAGGAAGAAGGTAAGTTCCTGACGTACCTCAGGTATCACCATCCCAGGACCAGGCAAATTATAGGGAGTGTGGGTAAACAAAAGAAAGAAATTGAAGATGAGTAGAAGTTTTTGATATGAGCACCTGGGAAATCGGGAGTGCCAGGAGCCAAAACAAAAACCAGAAGAATCGTGTAAGAAGGAGAAAGATGCAGTTCTGAACATGTTCAGTTGGAGGTATCGGGGAGATACCAAGCTGAGATGTCTTGAAGTATTTGGTTATACTCAGCTGAAGTTATGAAAGAGATTGGAGCTACAGATACATATTTAGTTGTCATCAGCATAAAGATGGGAATCAAGCCATTTATGGGTGTGGAGGGAATTGCTTAAGACTGATTTGTAGTGTAAGATGATAAGTTGGGCCCGCTAGAGCCCCAAGTAACCCAGATTTTTTAGGGATGGGTCAGGAGAGAGAGCTGGTAAAGTAACTACAGAGCTAGAAGGCAAAGTGGATAGGCCTGTAGTCAGGTTCGTCATTCTTCCTGGAATGGCTGCCCTCTGTTCTTTTCACAGGAGCTCACAGCTGCTTCTCAAAGACATCTGAAATGTCTTTGTTACGAGGTGGATCTTCTTTCTTTGTTGTTTGTTTTTCTAATGTTTTTACAGGTTTGTATTGTATGTCAAGGATGTGCAAGGTCCCTCGTGCAAGACAAACTTTCTTTAATAATTCTTCACTCTCCAGCTGAGAGTGGTGGTGCATGACTGTAACCCCAGCACTCACGGAGGCGGAGGCAGGCAAGTCTCTCTGTGAGTTTGAGGCTAGCCTGGTCTACAAAGCCAAGACTGCACAGAAGAAACCTGTTTTGAAAAAAAAAATCAAACCAACCAAACAAACAAACAAACAAAAATAATTATTCACTTTCCAAAGTGCTAATAAAATTTCTCTGCACCAGGCAAAAGCAAAATGAAATTGTGGCTATGGCTTCATCTCTTGCTCCCATCCCCACGGTTTTCTGTGCTGGCAGAAAATAAAGACTTAGTAAGTGATTTTTAACTGAACTGATTTCCTGACATCAAAAGGTGCCTCAGGCCCATAATGATTGTATTATTGCTACTATTGTTACAATTAATATTTACTATTTGCCATACACAGAAAATTCTGTTTTTCATTCTGACAAGGGTTTAGGTCTACCAGGACACATTACTCAGGAAAATGTGTGTGTGTTTTAAAAGAACATTTGATTTATAAAGGGATCTATTTTTTTTTGTACAATATTGCAAGTCAATTCGTTTATTATTCACACCACACCTACTTCCACAAGGAATCAGAGGTAGCTTGCTATGAGTCACAGAGTAATTAGATCTTAAAAAACAGCATGAAAGTGGCATCTTGCAGCAAGAGAAGATGCTGACGGCTTTATCAGAGAGTGTCACCCAGAAAAGGTGCTGCAGCTGAACTTATGATCGAGCTTTTGCTCTTCTTAGCCAACCGAGCGCTCTGTGTTCATCATCTCCTCTTTTCTTCTGCCACATCTTTATCTGGCCCCTGCTCTGATTCTCCTCTCTCTTGTGTTTGAAAAGCACTAGGATTTTTATGGGACTCCATTACTCAGGTGCATTCAGCCTATGGTACATGTGTGTCCTAAGATAGTTATGAACGTGGCCTAACACTTTTATAGACCCCAATGTCATGTCCCAATGTCGAAAGGTTGGACATTCCTGATAGACTGATGTCACCACATTGGCTTGTTATACATACCAGCCGAGATTCTGCCAGGATTGACTATATTTTTCAGACGTGTTGTATATTTGTTTGAAAATGATCTTTATAATGATATATATTACAACCAAGTAATAATAATGACATTAACACATGTACATACATGCACACCAAAAACTCTCTTACTTGCAAAAAAACAATCTAAGTAGATCTTTGAAAAATGCGGATTCTTTTCTAGGATCAAAATATTTTATACTATCTTATAATTGTATTTGTAACATTCTGTAATTAATATATAAAAATAACATATTTAATAGACCTCAATCTTTTTCTATCTATTGACATATGAAAACATGTTTGTAAAATGGTACAAATATACACATAAACTCACTTGCTCCACGTAAAGATTTTCTATGGTACACACAAGTCTGAAATATTCCATGATGGCTGAAAGTTTTGTGGTCATAGATTTGGAAACTTAGCTTAGTTTGGTGGGTTTTCAAAGTTATTGTTGTAAGTGATATATAATGGTAACTTGTTTTAGCACTTTGCTCAAAGAATTTATGCTCCAAAGATCAGCAAGTCAAAGGAAAGGGTTAGTACAAACTGTAATTTGGTCTGTAACGTTAGTTCAGCACAATCACCTGAATATCTCTGGTAGCATTTCCATCTACCTAATAGCTCTAATAGACAAAAGAGATTGTTATAATGATTTCTCTCGATAACGTTCTGTGCATTGTCAAAAGATTTGTATGTTTAGTTTTGTGTGTGTGCGTCTGAGTGAGTCATGTGTGGACCATGCCCACATAGAAGCCTCAGAGGCCAGAAGGGAGTTCCAGGTCTCCGAGAACTAGAGCTACAGATGTTGTGAGCCACCCTGTGAGTGCTGATAATGGAACCCCAGTCCTCTGCAAGAACAGTAAGCCAGTTCTCTGGCCACCAGATCACTGGATCACTTTAATTTCTTTCCATTTTTTCTTCCTTCCTTCCTTCCTTCCTTCCTTCCTTCCTTCCTTCCTTCCTTCCTTCCTTCCTTCCTTCCTTCCTTCCTCCTCCTTTCTTTCTTTCTTTTTTTTTTTTTTTTGAGACAGGGTATTTCTGTGTAGACCTGGCTGTCCCCAGTACTCATTTTGTAGGCCAGGCTGACCTCTGATTAAAGACATGTGCCACCACTGCTTGCCAATTTCATTTCTTAATGCTGGCTAAATACAGAGCATTTGAGAATCTGCTCTACACATTGTTTGAGTTTGTGTACATGCTAACTGGGTAGCATAGTTAGAAATCACATACGTGAAAGAAAGATTACCCGTCCTTCATTAGGAAGCAGTTCTGAATCAGCTCTCAGTATCACTGTGGGACATCTCCCAGATCATAGGTGATTTGACAGATACAGATACTTGGTGACTTAACCTACATCAGGCCCCTGAGAATTGGCTATTGACTCAGGCTCCTTGAGGGCAGAGGCTGCTCCTTGCTGCTCTCTGAGCATGTAGCAGTTAGAGCACTTCCATATTTCAGTATTAAAAAAAAAAAGATGGGAGGTGGTTCTTGCTGTCCTATGTACCCTTCCAGCCCCACCCCCACAGCCTATCCATGGCCAACTCTATATTCTAAACCACCACAGATTCATCATGTCACTCTTTGGATTCCCCTTTTGCAAATGCCTGTATCTTTGAACGTCCATCCATTCCTTCTGCATGGCTGATTTGGACTAATCTTTTAAATCCATGCTTCTTAGCTTTTTCTCTCATATCAAGTCTGGCTTAAGCATTCTTCAAAATGCGGCCCCGTAACAATGACTTCCATCAAGTGCCACTGTAATGAAATCATCCATACTAAATATAGGTGAGGCGGCAGCCAGGACATTTTACTTTATTCACCTGCGTACTAGCCGTGCTTATTACTTTGAGCCCTGGTTCTCCATCTGGTATACCTTTGTCTGTGGGGGTGTGATCTCCTTATTTGCATTTCTTCTACAAGTATGAATTAATGACGTATTGTTACATTAAAAAGGTAGCCTTGCCATTTAGCCACTCAACAGCCAGGATGCCACTGAAGGATGCTATCATCTCATAAATCAAGAGCCAGCAAATGCCATGGAGAGACTGGTAAAGGGAAAGCCCTCACAAACCGCTCTGGGAGTGCTTTTCAAGTTATAAATATGTATTGGCAAAATCCTTTGATCAAATCTCAATCTGTGCTATTCCTCATAGTGAGGAATTATCCCACTCTCTCTTAAAAACAGATTGAGGCACACTTAGAGCCATCTGGAAGACGATGCTGGCTGATTAGGGTTCAATCTTGCTCCTTAGTGAACAGCTTACACAAAATTACTCTGAATAGAGTTTCGGAATCAAGCCTCTTTTCCCTTTTCCTTTTACAATGTGTACTTTACAAATGCAGAGTGAGCGCTCCTAAGACATTTTTTTCTCCTTTATTTCCTAGACCCTTTCTGACAGCAGTTCTTTTCTTTGCAGAGGAATAAGGCTTTTCTTTCATTGCCTCTATTCCCTTGATGACATGAAATGTTCAATCACAACCAATTTACAGTTAATGTTGTGCTAGTTTCTTGCCTGTGTTTGTCAGTTTTGTCACCTGTGCCAGATTGCCGAATGCATGCCCTAGATAAGGTTGCTACCTCAGTCAACAAGTTACATCGTGTTTCTAAATGAAAATGTTCTGGAAATTTTTCTCTTGCCAGCACCTCCCCTTCCCCCAGTCCCTGACCGCATTTTGTGGCCTGCACCTTGTGTGGTTGGAATTGGAATTTTTTTTTTTTTTTTTTTGGTCTGGCCAGTGCCTCTGAGTGCTGGACGTTCTGAAGATAGAGTTAGCCCTGTTGACAGCTATTTATTCAATCTGTTTGTAGACTACATGTTAATTCCACGCTATATATAGGTCATCAGCTAAGAAATACAGACAGGCAAAGAACAAGACAGATCAGAAAAGGTGGAGGTTCTTTATCAGTCTACAGTTTTAGACCAGAGCACTGGCAGCCTCCCTCAACATAAGTTCTCAAAATTTTCCAACATAAGGAAAAGTTCAAATGCTACCAAGTAACACACACACTCACACGCTTTTCTAGTAAAAGCACTTGATAAACCGTGCTTGAAAGTACAGCACTACCATAGCTAGAATAACTTGGGTTTGGGTCAAAGGAAGGATCAGTAGAGTCAAGTGCTACTTGCCTTGATTGCATCAATCTTGGTGACCTAAGTTATCTTGCTAAAAATAAAGTATAAGGTGAGTAGTAAGAGAGGCACAAAAGGAAGACGTCTAACCTCCAACTCTGCCCATGTGCCTGCATAGCCAGACTCTGGTTTTCCCCAGCAGCAGCAGCTGCTGCATGGGCATGGCTGTTTCTCTGATGCATATGCTCTCCCAAGCATAACAAAGCAAAGCCCGAGATCAGGCATAGAGGTAGCCTTTGCTTCTATGGTCAGTTAATAATAAGTTAGCGGGAAGCAGAGATTACAGCAGGAGTTAGAGGCAAAAGTTCTCTGTGACAGCCCGACTTCATAAACAAGTGACAGTGGCAACTTGAAATTGGAGGTTTTTTTGTTTTTTTGGTTTTTTTTTTTTTTTTGGACAGGTCTGTTTTTTATTTAATAGTGTCAATTTGTCTCTTGATCTCTTGATGTTCTTAAACTTCTTTGTAACCATGGGCCTCACTCTTTGTCGTTATTGTTTTGCAGTGCAAAATGTGGATCTGATCCTACTGACTCCAAGATGTTCATACAAAAAACAGTGTAGAAAACTGAACACAGTGTGTGCAAATAGCTCTCACCCTCTACTGTAATCACTCTCAATCAGAACTCCTAATTCCAGAACACACACATGCACGCACGAGCTTATATACATAACACCCGTATTCATGTTTATGTGTATATGTATAATGTCTATATCGAGAGACTTTGTCGTCATCTAGGAAGCAGATTTGTTAGAGAATCTGCCTACATTTACAACTTTCTAAAGGAAGTTACTATACTATTTGCCCAGGTTTTTTCATTTGCAAAATGGAATAATCATGGTAGCTCTCTCACAGGACCAATGTAAAGATGAAATGTTTTAGCATATGTAAAATATTTAAAGCATATATTGGCTCACAGAAAGGATATACTTTTTACTATGTTATTTAATTCAGATTATGTTCTTATGCCAGATGATATCAAGAAAGCTATGTAATAAAGCAAAAATAATTTCTTCCTCCAGAAAGGGTTGCGAAGGAAGTAGATTTTGTGAAATCCAAGTTTATATGACTTTTTGGACTTTCTGAAAGATAATACTTATTATGGACAAAAAATGTAGCAATGATTTATTTAGAAAGAAAACACCATAGTGATCAAAGATACCCAAAACATACATGAGAAGACTAGCAAAATATTTTTATGTAGCAACTGATTAACAAATATTTAAAGCAGTTTTCCCTGTGTTTTTGTTGCATAATCCTTCATTGTTTCATTATTTTACAGTGGCTTTCCGTCTTTCTGAATTGTGAGAACAGAAAGACAATTCAGGTGTTCCAGGTGTTCCAGATGTTCCAATACAGGATTCTTTCACTGGGTCTGGTAGAAGTAGTTTGAATGTGATGTCCCTGCAGGATCATGTCTTCAAATTCATGTTTCCCAGCTGGTGGCTCTATTCCAGAAAGTTATGGAACCTTTGGGAGTTAGAGCCTTGCTGGAGAAAGTACATCACTTCAGGTGAGTTTTGTACCATTGCCTGCTTTCCTGACTCTTTCTACTCCCAGACTGCTTTTGAAATGTGGTGGTCTCCCTCACATTCTTGCCACTGTAACCTCCCTGCCATGATGCATTGTATCTCCTCTAGAACAATAAGCTCAAATAAACCCCATGTCTCCTAAACTGCTCTGGTTCACGATACTTTATCACAGTAAGAGGAAGTTAACTAAGACACATCTTCCAGCTCGCTCGTTTTCATAGTTGTTTTGGCGTGTGTGTGTGTGTGTGTGTGTGTGTGTGTGTGTGTGCGCGTGGTAAGTGCATGTACATTCATGCACTTGTGGATTAGTATATTTTCCACATTTAAGATCATGCCGTCTGGCAATAAAGAGAGCTTTCTTATTTTCTTTCCAACTTGAGTACTTTTAATTACTTGCCTTACTGCACTACCTAGAAACTTCTATATAAACAATGAGCATCAAAATCTCTACTTATACTTTATCTTGGGAGAAAGTGCTCAGTCTTTTGCCATTCAAGATGATGTAGGCACTTGGTGTTTTTGTCTTGTCTGTCTCTTCTCCAAATAGTCACTACTATGATTTCTTTTTTGTTCTTAGTTTGTTACATGTTCTTTCATGGATGGAAGTTGGATATTGTCTGCTGTTTTTGTTGCATTTACTAGAATCATGTTAGTTTGTCCTTTATTGACTTTCAGATCCTTAATCAATATTGCACTTTTTGGGAAAATATACTTTCTTTTTATAATTTTGGCTCCAGTTTGGTACTATTTTGTTAAAGAATTTTTCCATCTATACTCATGAGGGACACTGTCTTATAACTTCCACTTTATAATGTCTTTGGGTAATAATGACCTTGGGGTCCTCCTCTATCTTCTGAATGAATTTAGAGAGAAGCAACATGTTTCTTCCTTAAAATTTTGAGAAATGTCACCAGTAAAGCCATTTGGAATTGGGTTTTTCTCAAGGTATATATATTTAATTTCTAATTCATATCCTGAATTTGTTATAGATCTGTGGTCATCAGCTTTTTTATTATTATAATGAAGTATAGGGGATAAGCCCCCCCTTCACCTCCCCACAAATGGTTGATTTGAAACTCATCTTTTTGGAGATCCAAGCACCTAAAACATCAGCCACATTGCCTTGGGTCCAAGACAAGGGAGTGCACCATGGCAGGAGCATATGGAAGGCAAGAATAGTGAAGCAAAGCTGCTCATCTCAGGGCCAGGAAGCAAAAAAGACAGAAGACAGGTCCAGGACCCCAGGATCTGTTAGAGTCTAATGATGTAGAAATGTCCTTCTGGGTCCCATGTCTCAGAGATTCAGTGTCTTCTTGGTGGTACCACTCTAGGGTCAAACCTTTAACCCACAGGCCTCTGGAGAATATTTATCATCTAAGCTTTTAGGAAGTCCTGCGGGAGGGAGCATGAACACAGTGTACAACAAACACTTATTTCCTCTTCCTCCTTTACATACTGCCACTCTATCATGATGTAGAAATTGGGACCTGAGGCCTTTTCGTGAATTCTAATTTGATCAGTTTTTATCAGAGAGGGAAAAATTTGAGACAGTTATTGTGTGCTGTATACACTGTATGACCGAGTGCATTTCTGACAAGAAACAAGTTCTAGTTTGTATCACCGAGACTTGAAACTTCTGTTTATGGTTTTACTTGTTTTCTGTCAGCAACAATTTGCCATGGGCTAGCTTCCAGTCCTGTGTAATTAACAGCTAGTTTTACCCCCGCTGGGTGTATATCTACTTCCAGTTCTTGCCACTGAGGCGCAACCTAAGATAGCATGAACCCTAGCATGCATAGTTGCACATCACAGTGCCATATGGCAGAGGGAAGTGGTCAGTAGAGTTATTTTTGGAAGCTAATCTTGTCTTGGGACTGCTATAACTCTACACAGTAGTAATTGCAAGCCACATAAAAAATCCCATTAAATCTATGATGGGAATGTCTCCAATTTAATTTAATCCAACTGGAACCCTACAATGCTATGACCACTCTGATGCCAATAAAATAAATACCGAAGCATAATGGAAGCAGAGCTCTGGAATAGACTTTCCTATACTAGTTGGGATTAAATTATCCAACTTCTCAAATATTATAAAAGTTCATACTGCGTGAATATAATTCTGGGCTTTGAAGGATCTTGGAAGGTAGTCACACAAATAAAGGACCATGAAGCTGAAGACTGACTCGCCCCATGATACATCAGACTTGATACAAGAAAGTCTTATACTTAAAGTCTACGACTCCAATCCCTACTCTTATCAGCTTTAAGATTTATAACCAGCAGGGTATCAAAGAAGATGCTGAGACTCATAGCCAAACTCTGGGCAGAGTGCAGGGAATCTTATAAAAGAAAGGGGAGATAGAAAGACCTGGAGAGGACAGGAGCTCCCAAAGGAGAGCATCAAAACCAAAAAAATCTGGCCACAAGGGTCTTTTCTGAGACTGATATTACAACCAAGGACCATAAATGGAGATAACCTAGAACCCATGCACAGATGTAGCCCATGACAGCTCAGTCTCCAAGTGGGTTCCCTAGTAATGGGAACAGGGACTGTCTCTGACATGAACTCAGTGGCTGGCTCTTTGATCACCTCCCCCTGAGGGGAGACCAGCCTTACCAGGCCACAGAGGAAGACAAAGAGCCAGTCCTGGTGAGACTTGATAGATTAGAGTCAGATGAAAGGGGAGGAGCACCTCCCCTATCAGTGGGCTTAGAGAGAGGGGCATGGGAGGAGATGAGGGATGGAGAGTGGGATTGGGAGGGGATGAGGGAAGGGGCTACAGCTGGGATACAAAGTGAATAAACTGTAATTAATAAAAAATAAATTAATTAAAATGTGTAAATGAGAAAAAGATTTATAACCAATCTATTAAATAAAACCAGTCTCCAAGCTTTAACTTTCTCATAATAACTAACTTTTGATATTTACTAGCCATTTCCTGCATACTCTGAACTTAAGTACATTATCCTCCAACATTTCGATATAGGCTTTATCAAAGTTCTCTTTCTCTCTGTTTCTCTGTCTCTCTGTCTCTGTCTCTCTTTTGAGTCAAGGTCTCACCATATACCTCTGGCTGTCCTGGAACTCCATATGTAGACTAGTCCAGCCCAGAATTCATAGAGATCCAGCTGCCTCTGCCTCTTGAGCACTGGGATTAAAGGTGTGTGCTTCCATGTTTGACACAAAGCATTTCTTTCACAATTAAAGAAACTGGTGACTTTCCCAGAAGGTACCATTACCTGCTAATAGGCCTTGTGTAGTTAATGTGAAAATACATGTACATGTGTCTGTGTCTTATACACTCTGAAATCCAATCTCAATCAGATAGAGAGGTGAGAACATGCCTGGCTCTGTAGTAAATCAGGGGACCATTAAATACCTATCAGACTGAACATGGCCAGCCTGCTTGCCTGCTCGTCAAGGCACAAGCACGGTCGGAAGGACCAGTTCACCTGCACACAGCATAGTCCAGTGTGGTTCCCAAACTTCGTTCAACACAAGAGTCATGAAGGGACGATTGTGCTTGAGAAATGACCCTTCCTGGTACTTAAGTCCAGATACAATCCATGTTAAGGACATAGTTTCAGTATATGCTCTTCATTGAGCTTTCTGGTTGATTTTGGTGGAGGAGTTCTGGAGTTGTAGATTAAGCCCTGCACCACCGGTTCTTAAGGAAGAAAGCTACTAGCCAATTTGCTGTTGTTGTATTATGTGTCTTTATATCCAAACAGGAAAATGAATGAAAGAAAATGCTATTTATGTGACATAGCTGCTGGTGCTTCCACGATTTTGATATTCTTTGTACTTTAATGGGTGACTTTCAGATTTTTTTTTTTAAACAAGGTCAGGGTTTGACTAAGAGCTGACCGCTGCAGTTGAGATTTACAAGGAAAGTCAGGGCATGGGAGTGAGGGGACAAATTTGCCAAGTTTTCATCTTACCTACATACAATTATGCCAGGCAGGGCCCAACAGCAATGCATCACTTTATGAGACAACTGTGGTCAGACACTGCAGCAGTTCGGTCAGCTTGGAAGTCAGCTAAAGGAACAGGACGCTCTGACGTTTGGGAGCAATTACTGAGGTCTGAGCCTATAAAACAGATGAAAAGGCACCACCAGACAGAGACTGTATTTCCCCAGTCAGGAATATTGATATTTCCCTCTAAATCTATTCATGGGAATACTATGGTACCCCAAACTTTAAGTTGTACTTGAAATGCAAATGTGTCATAATCAAGGCCTATTTAGAAAGTGTAGATCCCTTGTTTCATCTCATTCTTAAAAAATAAGGCATAGTAAAAATCTTTTGTAAATGGCCTAATGTTAAGTCTTTTTAGTTCTGTAAGCAGTATATTCTTCATGACAACTTGTAAGCACTCCCACTAGCTTCTCAAAGCACCCACCAGAAACATGTCTACAAATGAGTGTTGCTAGGTTTCATCAACACTTACATGGTGGGTGAAATCAGACCCACTAGCCCCTTGCAGACACCTGCTACTGAAGATGGAGATGTGTGTGGCTTACCTTCAGCCTTTGTCCTTCCACGTAACCATCACAGAATACTAGCCACTTGGGAACAGTTGCAGAGGAATTTCAATCAGCAACATGGCTGTTCTGAACACAACCAAAGACCTTCTAGGTCTGTGTGACCTGGGTAGAATATAGACACACCCTTAATACACACCTTTAATCCCAAACAATGAGGGTAAAGTTAGTTTGTAGAAGGAAGCACAGATGTTGGAAAGTGATGTCTAATTGAGTGGCAAACAAAGTGACAAATCAGAGAAACTCATCTGACAGAATAAAATATGCCCAACTCTCAGGAGAACAGAGAGAAAGGGAGAGTGCAGGGAGAGACAGTTGAGTTGAGTTGAGGTCATTCAGTCGGCAGTCAGTGGGGAGTTAGTGAAGAGAGCAGTGCAGAGAGAAAGAGGAAGAACAATTTTGCCAGGACAGTTGTACAGAGACAGGTTGCAGAGATAGAGAAAGAGAAAACAGGCTAGACACAGGTGAAGACAGAATGAGCCACACAATGAGAAAGAGCCAGAAGATTAGAACAGATATGTAGAGTTAGTTTGAGGCCAAGCAGAGCAATTCAGTCAGAAGTGAGAGAAGCCAGTTTGAATCAATCAACTTGGAGAGGAATTTAAGCCAGAACAGCTGAGTTGAACCAGACAGCCAGAGTTCAAAAAGAACTAGACAGGGTGAGGTAATTAAGCAGTAAGTCTCAGAGCCTGAAAACTCTGGGCCTAGATTGGATTGTCTGAAGGCAGGAAGCTTCCAGGACCAGGCCTAAGTTAGCAGAGGCAGGAAGGCCCCAAGACAACAATTTCCTCTGCTGAATTAAAAGCTGCTTTTACAGACAATAGAGATTTATTTCTTCTCATTCTGCAGGTTGTAAAGCTTGAGACCGAGGCTTCAGCAGATATGCTGTCTGTGACAGCCCCATTTTATCCACAGAGGGTGCCTTTCAGCTGTGTTCTCATGTGGAAGAAACAGGCGGGCAGCTCTCGGGGACTCCTTTATAAAGCACTCAATCCGAACGTGTTGCGCTGGCTCTACCTTTCTACATGCCACACCAGTGGCTTCAGCTGCGTGTGCACACCCTCTGGCTTGGAATCCCTGTTTCTGACAAGTCATTTCGGTTTATGGATCATTTTTGTATCCTGTGAATCTCTCTCTCTCTCTTTTCTGTAGCCCTATAAAGGGAGCTGAGGCAGCCTTCTGAGATGTTCATTTATGCTGCACTCCCATCAAGGCACCACGTCCAATCATGAGAGGACCTTGTGTTTTGCTTCTGGCATCGTTGGCACACTTCAAACTATTATATAATTCTGGGTTGACTCACTCACCCTTTGCAGTGTGGTAAACAGGTTGTACCACCTCGTGCTCAAGGCAGCAGGAACAGAACAGATGGGTTCTCGGTAAATTCTTGGGGGAAGGCAGACAGCTCGAGTTCTATATATTACCCTAAGCCAACAGGTGTCAAGCTGATGCTACGGATCACTCTAGTGTGTTAACACATTGTCTTTATTAACTGAGAAAGGATGAGTTGCTCATTACATTCTGAATGTCAATGCCCCACATATGCCCTTTGTTAATTCAAATAACAGTCAAATTAGTTTCTCATTTTGTAAGGTAGTAAAGTCTAGTTCAGTGGCGTTCAGGGCTTACGGTCACTATCTTGGGATTTATAAAGGCCCCAAGTTTCACAGACAGCAACACCATTCCTCAAGTCTCGCTTTACGCAAACATGATCAACCTTCAGGTAGTCCTAATGTTTTTAGTCATAAGCAAATTGAAAGACTTCAGAAAGCTTCCTGAGTCATATAACACAGCCTTCCTAGCAGTTAGGACTACTTTTTTTTAATGTCTTTTTTTAAATCCTTTATTAACTACACTTTATTCACTTTGTATCCCCCCTGTGGCTCCCTCCCTCCTCCCATCCCAATCCCTCCCTTTCTCCCCCCTCTGGACGCATACCCCTCCCCAAGTCCACTGATAGGGGAGCTCTTCTTTTCCTTCCTTCTGATCCTAGTCTATTAGGTCTCATCAGGAGTGGCTGCATTGTCTTCTTCTGTGGCCTGGTAAGGCTGCTCCCCCCTCAGAGGGAGGTGATCAAAGAGCAGGCCAATCAGTTCATGTCAGAGACAGTCCCTGTTCCTATTACTGTGGAACCCATTTGTAGACTGAGCTGCCATGGACTACATCTGTGCATGGGTTCTAGGTTATCTCCATGCATGGTCCTTGGTTTGAGTATCAGTCTCAGGAAAGACCCCTGTGCTCAGATTTTTTGGTTCTCTTGCTCTCCTTGTGGAGTTCCTGTCCTCTCCAGATCTTACTGTTTCTGCAGACCATCAAAGCAGATGCTGAGACTTATGGCCAACCTTTGGCAGAGTGCATGGAATCTTATGAAAGAAGGGGGAAACAGTAGGACTACTTTTGAGTGATGCTTGATTCGTGTCACTTGTTCAAATGGATCTTATTTTTCTCTTCAGAATCAAATGAATTCCTAGGATTCTGGTTGTTTTTCTTATCAAATTTTAAAACACCAGCCCTGCAAAATATTTTTTTTTGTCACGGGATCCAGGCTAATATTCTTCTTCCACCTAGAATGCCAAAGATTTACCTTGTTTGTCCCTTACAATGATTCATTTTGTTTTAATTGAAGTTCACTACCTTCGGACTGGGCAGGTCATCTCCAGTCATCTAGTCATCTCTATGATATCCCTGCCATGTCCTGGTTAGAATCCCTCTCCAGCCAGCTTTACACACCATCATCATTGCTTAGCCTGAGAAGGGAGATGGAATTTCTACTTTTGTTTCTTCCTGAAGAGTTAATAGTCATAAAAACTGATACGATTCGATAGGGCATCTTACTGCATAAATTTTAGGGTGCTGTGCTGTAAAGCTTTATGTATTTATTCTAGCCTGTACTTCCACCCTTAGTTCCTGGATACCACAAGTATCAGTACATTCTGGGAACTTGTTAATCACGCACATTTTCATTCTCCTCCCTAGGTCTGCTGAAATAAGATTTTTTAGATTTTTTAATAGTAGATGCAAAAATCTGCCTTTTGAAGAGACCTCACGAGCAAGTCAGAGAACCATTGTTCTAGAACATACTGTGCTTTGGATGGGGGCAGCTCGCCAGAGGAGAGTCTATCATTCAGAGCTCACGGGTTCAGATTAGTCCTTACTTCCTTTTGTTTTCTCTCCATATGCTTCCCTGTGCTCTCTGGGAGTGCATACTCTGCCAAGGTTTTGATTGATGCCCTCTTGTGGCTGTGAGAATTTCTAAATGTATAAGAAAATCCTTTGACCTACCGTTCTCTTTCGGGCTTCTTATCAGTCTATCATTCTGGGAAAACTCAATCTTAATGATCCGACATTATTGGAAGCAATTTTCATCATCTTGTCCTCCCCACACAAGGTTTTCTTCCCTCTTTGCCTGTTTATCATCACTGATCTCGCAGCAGGACTGGACCCAGAATGAACAGCATGAGTCACTTACCTCACAGGCAAAGGAAGTAACAAAAATCTCAGTAACTATATATTCTTCAGTTAAATTTGTGGGAAAAAAAAAATCATTCATGATGAGCTATACAAAAAAACTTGAAGTGACTGTGAGAAGGCCGGGGTTGCGGCTCAGTGGTGAGACACTTGTGTGTATGAGGCCTTGGGTTCTACCCCCAGCACTGTCTCCACACAACACCCCTTCCCCCCCAGAATACAGTGCTTTTCCCATGACATGTCATGCTGGAGCTCGAGGCAAAAGGGAAAATAATCGTGTAGATTTTATTTAAAATTTTAATTTTTTTCTGGGATACTATGCAGTTGTTCCTACTTTCAAAAATAATCCATTGGATTTCTTTATGTTAATTGTTGTAGTTTTGGTGCCCGCTTCTTGTGTTACGAGGCAAAGTGTTCGTTTCACCAACTCTGAAGGTTAGGGTTCAAAACTTCTCATTTGCTTCAGACACCAAAACAGTGTTTCAGAGCGGGGCCTCATCCTCTTCTCTGATCTCACAAGTCTTGCTAGTTCCAAGCAAAAAACAACTGATAACTGATAAAATGATTTGACAAGCATCAAGAAAGGCCTGTCACGGGACCTATCAAACGTATCTTATTCCACTGCATTAGCTTCCTAGGGCATAATTAATACTTTGGCCAAGGAGAAAAAAAAAAGAAAACACATCTTGGGGTTCAAAGGTGAAAATTATGAATCCGTACGTCTCTATTATATTGTCTCAGTAAGAGATGGTGCTCTAGCAGAGTAAGTTTTCCAGGTAAGAGGAAGGTGGCCATGGAAAGGAGGACCTTGGAGGAAGCTGGGGAACACTGCTGCTTCAGTGGCAATCTGATCGCCACGTCTTTAGCAACAGCATAACATGCCACACAATCACTCTTGTTCACCTACCACATTTTCATTAGGCTCTGGATAAATCTTCAATTACATTATACTTTTTGATTTCAGAAAGCATCACTTCTCTCTCTCTCCCTTCCTCCCTCTTTTCCCTGAAGAACAAGAATTAGGCAGCCATTTTAGAATCTATACTATAATTGGCCTCCTTCATAGTCTTTTTATGCCTTTCACAATACATTTGAGATGAAACAGAATTGCGATGTCATTGAACAAAGCAAAGCAGCATTTGAAAAAGTTAGAGGCTGAGTTGCCTTTGTAGTGTGTTAATAGGCCATAATCTCAGCTCTCCAAAAGCTTCTAAGGCTGTGAGATGGATACCTCAAATGCAGATACAAAGAACAGCACATATAAAGGCACTTACACCACAACATCTACTCATCAAAACAAATTGACAGTTCAAACATGTTCTTAAGGCACAGCACTGTTTCTTTCATATATTTCCAAACTAAATGCCGCATGTTCCCACAGCCAGACTCACAGGTCTTTGAAGATGTGAACGCTCTGTGCACAAATTCACCTTTCATGCAAAAATTCCAAAACCCAGTCTACAAACATGCCCTTCATAAATCACCAAATAGTCTCTTTGGTTACAGTACTGCATGAATTAAAATTGTCAAGACTCTTTCCCTTTTATAGCAGTCGATTTGGTCTCTTTTAAAGTTCTGAGAGCTGTCAGATTTCTAGAGTTTGAACTCCAATAAAGAAACACCGTTTTCTTTGTATTTAGGGGTTTACAGCGAGTGTCAAGCTCTGACCTGCTTTGAAAGTCGCCTGAGCAGGTTGGGATTTTATTACTATAGTAACATAACAAGGTGGAGGCTCTTAAGGATAATTTTTTTTCTAAGATTTTTTTAAGAGATTTCTTCTTGCCATTTATGGCTTGAGAAGAATATCTTGTGTAAATTTATGTATTGTGAAATTATCTGTCATCAAACGTTTGATTTTTCATTCTTTCACATTCTAGAATGAACTGTGAGTGCATCGAGCAGAATGAGGCTAGTTTGGGAGACTGTCTCACTGGGGAAAGTCACTTTGATTTTACGGAGCTCTCTGCCATTGAGTCTGGGAGTGTGCCAATCTACTGCCAGGTAAGGGGCAAACTGTATCAAATGTGTGGTGACTTAATTTTTACTCATCTGATAAATAGCCATGTGATGTGCCCACTACTGAGAGGAGAAAATAAGGCCCACATTAGCACATGTCCCTGGCATTAAACTTGAAAGCCAGGATACACTCATTCTCCAGAGGATGGGACACACCTCTTAGGTTACTGGAAAAGTGTCCCATCAAGCTACCAATCTCCAGGCACTGTAGGAAAGTTGGGCATTGAAAAAGATGATACTTTTTTTTTTTAATGTACCTCACAGAAAACATGACAAAAGAGTACTAGGGTGTCTGGCATAAGAAGGGCCTGCCATGGCATTATGCACACACCCTTCCCTTCTCTGAAGCCCACAAACAGTTGGAAAGTACCCTCTAATCACATTACTGTCCTGGGCAACACAAGTCATAAGAATAAGATGCCAAGGTCTTTCAAATCACTTTGCACCCTAATATATATATAAATAAATCATGAAGCAGCTTAGAGTAATGGGAAGTTAACAGGAACTTTTTATTCTAAACGTTTTAAAATGAGTTCCAAGCATTATCCTGGCAGAGACGGGAGAGGAAGTTAATGTGTACAGGCTGCGTGCACGCACAAGTTCTGCTTGGTTCTCGTCAGCTCCTCTGTCCTCCCAGGGTTTGTCTGCTTCAGCATTACCTGCTGCTGGTGAGTCAATTCCCTTTCAGTTGGACACAATTTGCAGCCCCATTATCCAGTCTAATCGCAACAAAAAGCAACCAGAAAGATTTCCCCCAGAGTCGCTGGCCCGTGCCCACGTGGAGCTTGGAGCTAGCTCATTTTCATTTCAGTTGCCATGGCATTTCCTCAATTACCTCACCGACCTGAATCATTCTTCCTCGATGCCATTCTTGTTCTGTCTGTCTGGAAGATGCAGAGATGGTTTTGTACGAAGGTACTCAGGGAAAAACCGGAAACAGGTCTGGATGCTATGGTCCTCTCAAATGCTGGATGTGTACAGAATGCACGTTGACACTTCAGTCTACCTGAGGACAACTGGGAGAGCCAGCTGGTCAAATAATCACTGGGTTTCCTTATTTTCAAAAGAGGTTTTTCCTGGAAACATCTCCATTACAAAAGTGGAAAAATACTGATGAAGGTTAAATGTGAGAGAGACAAAGCACATATAACTAAGAAAAAAAATGAATACAAAGACTCTCATGATGCCTATGAGAAAGAAAGGAGACATGTGTGTCCTGTAAGGCTTTTATTTTTCCTGTACATGTTTCAGATGCTTTTTTTTTTTTTTTTTTTTTTTTTTTTTTTTTTTTTTTTTTTTTTTTCATATGTATGTGTGTGTGTGTGTGTGTGTGTCTATGTGTCTATCTATCTGTCTATCTATCCATCTGCACTGTTGGAGTGGCTGTGTTTGAATGTTTTAATCTCTCCTGAAGTCTAGCACGTTTGTGATGGCTAGTGACATTTTTTTTTTTTTTTTTTTTTAATCTTTAATTTTTTTTTTTATTAATTACACTTTATTCATTTTGTATCCCCCCATAAGCCCCTCCCTCCTCCCCTGCCAATCCCACCCTCCCTCCCCTTTCTGCATGCATGCCACTCCCCAAGTCCACTGATAGGGGAGGTCCTCCTCTCCTTCTTTCTGATCTTAGTCTATCAGTTCTCATCAAAAGTGGCTGCATTGTCCTCTACTGTGGCCTGGTAAGGCTGCTCCCCCCCAGGGGGAAGTGATCAAAGAGCAGGCCAATCAGATTATGTCAGAGGCAGTCCCTCTTCCCATTACTATGTAACCCACTTGGACACTGAACTGCCATGGGCTACACCTGTGCAGGGGTTCCAGGTCATCTCCACAAATAGTCCTTGGTTGGAGTAGGAGTCTCTGGGAAGTTCCCTGTGTTCAAATTATCTTGTTCTGTTGCTCTGCTTGTGGAGTTCCCGTTCCCTCCAGCTCTTACTATTTCCCACTTCTTACATAAAATTCCATTCACTCTGCCCATCAGTTGGCCATCAGGCTCAGCATCTGCTTTGACAGTCTATACTGCAGAAGCTTTCAGAGGCCCTCTGTGGCAGGTTTCAAGGTGGTTTCCTGTTTTCTTCTGGCTTTCAGAGGCCCTCTGTAGCGGGTTCCGAGGTTGTTTCCTATTTTCGTTTTCTTCTGATGTCCATCCTCTTTGCCTTTCAGGTTGGGGATTGAACATTTTAGTTAGGGTCCTCTCTTTTGCTTAGTTTGTTTAGATGTACAGCTTTTAGTGGGTTTATTCTATATTGTATGTTTATATGAGTGAGTATATACCGTGAGTGTCTTTTTGCTTCTGGGTCAACTCACTCAGGATGATCCTTTCCAGGTCCCACCATTTACCTGCAAATTTCATGATTTCCTTATTTTTCATTGCTGAGTAATACTCCATTGTATAGATGTACCACAGTTTCTGCATCCATTCTTCAGTTGAGGGGCATCTGGGTTGTTTCCAGCTTCTGGCTATTACAAATAAAGCTGCTACAAACATGGTTGAACAAATGTCCTTGTTGTGTACTTGCGCCTCTTTTGGGTATATGCCTAGGAGTGGTATGGCTGGATCTTGAGGAAGCGCTATTCCTAGTTGTCTGAGAAAGCGCCAGATTGATTTCCAGAGTGGTTGTACCAGTTTACATTCCCACCAGCAGTGGAGAAGCGTTCCCCTTTCTCCACAACCTCTCCAGCATGTGTTGTCCCTTGAGATTTTCATCTTGGCCATTCTGATGGGTGTAAGGTGAAATCTCAGGGTTGTTTTGATTTGCATTTCCCTAATGGCTAATGAGGTTGAGCATTTCTTTAAGTGCTTCTCTGCCATTCGATATTCCTCTGCAGAGAATTCTCTCTTTAGCTCTGTTCCCCATTTTTTAAGTAGATTACTTGGTTTGTTGCTTTTCAGCTTGTTTAGTTCTTTATATATATTGGATATGAGTCCTCTGTCAGATAGAGGGTTGGTGATGATTCTTTCCCAATCTGTAGGCAGTCGCTTTGTTTTGATGACGGTGTCCTTTGCTTTACAGAAGCTTTTCAATTTCATGAGGTCCCATTTATTGATTGTTGCTCTTAGAGCCTGTGCTGTTGGTGTTCTGTTCAGGAAGTTTTCTCCTGTACCAATGAGTTCTAGGGTATTCCCCACTTTTTTTTCTAGCCGATTTAATGTGTCTGGTTTTATGTTGAGGTCTTTGATCCACTTGGACTTCAGTTTTGTGCAGGGTGATAAGTATGGATCTATTTTCATTTTTCTACATGTAGACATCCAGTTGGACCAGCACCATTTGTTGAAGATGCTATCATTTTTCCATTGTATGGTTTTGGCATCTTTGTCAAAAATCAGGTGTCCGTAAGTGTGTGGGTTTATTTCTGGGTCTTCTGTTCGATTCCATTGATCCACCATTCTGTTTCTATGCCAGTACCATGCAGTTTTTATAACTGTTGCTCTATAGTACAGCTTGAGATCAGGGATGGAGATACCTCCAGAAGATCTTTTATTGTAGAGGATTGTTTTAGCAATTCTGGGTTTCTTGTTATTCCATACGAAGTTGAGAATTTTTCTTTCCAGGTCTGTAAAGAATTGTGTTGGCAATTTGATGGGAATTGCATTAAATCTGTAGATTGCTTTTGGTAAGATGGCCATTTTTACTATGTTAATCCTGCCAAGCCATGAGCATGGGAGATCTTTCCATCTTCTCATATCTTCCTCTAATTCTTTCTTCAGAGACTTGAAATTTTTTTCATACAAGTCTTTGACTTCCTTGGTTAGGGTTACGCCAAGGTACTTTATGTCATTTGTGGCTATTGTGAATGGTGTTGTTTCTCTAATTTCTTTCTCAGCCCTTTTGTCTTTTGTATACAGGAGTGCTACTGATTTTTTTGAGTTAA
>NW_026595443.1:19023-19487 GCF_907164565.1 Psammomys obesus | reverse complement strand
AAGTTGAGAATTTTTCTTTCCAGGTCTGTAAAGAATTGTGTTGGCAATTTGATGGGAATTGCATTAAATCTGTAGATTGCTTTTGGTAAGATGGCCATTTTTACTATGTTAATCCTGCCAAGCCATGAGCATGGGAGATCTTTCCATCTTCTCATATCTTCCTCTAATTCTTTCTTCAGAGACTTGAAATTTTTTTCATACAAGTCTTTGACTTGCTTGGTTAGGGTTACGCCAAGGTACTTTATGTCATTTGTGGCTATTGTGAATGGTGTTGTTTCTCTAATTTCTTTCTCAGCCCTTTTGTCTTTTGTATACAGGAGTGCTACTGATTTTTTTGAGTTAATTTTATATCCGGCCACTTTGCTGAAGGTGTTTATCAGCTGTAGGAGTTCCCTGGTAGAGTTTTTGGGGTCACTCATATATACTATCATATCATCTGCAAATAGTGATAATTTGACTTCTTC
>NW_026595443.1:0-18923 GCF_907164565.1 Psammomys obesus | reverse complement strand
ATTGCTCTAGCAAGGACTTCCAGCACTATGTTGAAGAGATATGGAGACAGTGGGCAGCCTTGTCTTGTCCCTGATTTCAGTGGGATTGCTTTAAGTTTCTCTCCGTTCAGTTTGATGTTGGCTATAGGCTTGCTGTATATCGCCTTTACTATGTTTAGATATGTGCCTTGTATCCCTGAACTCTCCAGTACTTTAAACATGAATGGATGTTGGATTTTGTCAAATGCTTTTTCAGCATCTAGGGAGATTATCATGTGGTTTTTTTCTTTCAGTTTGTTAATATGGTGGATCACATTGATGGATTTCCGTATATTGAACCACCCCTGCATACCTGGGATGAAGCCTACTTGGTCATAGTGGATAATATCTTTGATGTGTTCTTGGATCCGGTTTGCAAGTATTTTGTTAAGTATTTTTGCATCAATGTTCATAAGGGAGATTGGCCTGAAATTCTCTTTCTTTGTTGAGTCTTTGTGAGGTTTAGGTACCAAGGTGATTGTGGCTTCATAGAATGAGTTTGGTAATGTTCCTTCTGTTTCTATTTTGTGGAATAGTTTGAAGAGAATTGGAGTTAGCTCTTCTTTGAAGGTCTGGTAGAATTCTGCACTGAAGCCATCTGGTCCTGGGCTTTTTTTGGATGGGAGACTTTTGATGACTGCTTCTATTTCTTTGGGGGATATAGGACTATTTAGTTGATTTACCTGGTCCTGATTCAGCTTTGGTGAGTCAAATCGATCAAGAAAATTGTCCATTTCATTTAGATTTTCAAATTTTGTGGCATATAGACTTTTGAAGTAAGTCCTAATGATTGTTTGGATTTCCTCAGTGTCTGTAGTTATGTCCCCCTTTTCATTTCTGATTTTGTTGATTTGGGTGGTGTCTCTCTGCCTTTTAGTTAGCTTGGCTAAGGGTTTGTCTATCTTGTTGATTTTCTCAAAGAACCAGCTCTTGGTTTCATTGATTCTTTGAATAGTTTTATTTGTTTCTAATTGATTGATTTCAGCCCTGAGTTTGATTATTTCCAGCCGTCTACTCCTTTTTGGTGTGTCTGCTTCTTCTTTTTCTAGGGTTTTTAAGTGGGCCATTAAGTTGCTTGAATGAGCTGTCTCGAATTTCTTCTTGAAGGCACTTAGTGCTATGAACTTTCCTCTTAGCACTGCTTTCATTGTGTCCCACAAGTTAGGGTATGTTGTGTCTTCATTTTCATTGAGTTCTAGAAAGGCTTTAATTTCTTTCTTTATTTCTTCCCTGACCCAGCTGTCATTTAGTAACAAGTTGTTCAGTTTCCATGAGTGTGTAGGCTTTTTGCTATTTCTGTTGTTGTTGAAGTCCAGCTTTATTCCATGGTGATCAGACAGGATACAAGGGATTATTTCAGTCTTCTTGTATCTGTTGAGGCTTGCTTTGTGACCAACTATATGGTCTATTTTGGAGAAGGTTCCATGAGGTGCTGAGAAGAAGGTAAATTCTTTTGTGTTTGGGTGTAAAGTTCTGTAGATGTCTGTGAGGTCCATTTGATTCATGACCTCTGTCAGAGATATTGTTTCTTTGTTTAATTTCTGTTTTGTTGACCTGTCCTTTGTCGAGAGTGGGGTGTTGAAGTCTCCCACTATTAATGTGTGGGGATCTATATGTGGTTTAAATTTTATCAATGTTTCTTTTACAAATGTGGGTGCTCTTGTATTTGGGGCATAGATGTTCAGGATTGTGATGTCTTCCTGGTGGAATTTTCCCTTGATGAGTATGAAGTGTCCTTCCTCATCTCTTTTTATTATTTTTGGTTGAAAGTCTATTTTATCAGATATTAGAATGGCTACTCCTGCTTGTTTCTTGGGTCCATTTGCTTGGAAAGTCATCTTCCAACCTTTTACCCTCAGGTAATGTCTATCTTTGTGTCTTAGGTGTGTTTCTTGTATGCAACAGATTGCTGGGTTTTGTTTACGTATCCATTCTGTTAATCTGTGTCTTTTTACTGGAGAGTTGAGTCCATTGATGTTGAGAGAGATTAATGACCAGTGGCTGTTAGATCCTTTGATTTTGATGTTGGCTGTGTTCATAAGTTTGTGTGCTTGGTTGCTTTTTGTTTTGCTGTAGTAAGGTTAATTATTTCCTGTGTTTTCTTGACAGGAGCTAATTTTCTTGGGTTGTATTTTCCCTTCCAGTGTCTTCTGTAATGCTGGATTTGTGTGTAGGTATTGTTGAAATTTGTTTTTGTCATTGAATATCTTGTTTTCTCCGTCTATGAGGACTGAGAGTTTTGCAGGGTATAGTAGCCTGGGTTGACATCTGTGTTCTCTTAGGGTCTGCATGATATCTGTCCAGGCCCTTCTGGCTTTCATAGTTTCTGTTGAAAAGTCAGGTGTGATTCTAATGGGTTTGCCGTTATATGTTACTTGGCCTTTTTCCCTTGCAGCTTTTAGTATTTTTTCTTTGTTCTGTATACTTACTGTTTTGATTATTATGTGGCGGGAGGATTTTCTTTTCTGGTCAAATTTGTTGGGTGTTCTGTAGGCCTCATGTATCCTTATTGGCTTCTCCTTTAACTTGGGGAAATTTTCTTCAATGATTTTGTTGAAAATATTTTCTGGGCCTTGGAGAAGGGAGTCTTCTTTTTCCTCTATTCCTATTATTCTTAGGTTTTGTCTTTTCATATTGTCTTGGATTTCTTGGACGGTCTGTGTCAGGAATTTTTTGGATTTAACATTTTCTTTGACAGATACATCGATTTCTTCCATTGTATCTTCTACACCTGAGATTCTTTCTTCCATTTCTTGTATTCTGTTGGTTATGCTTACCTCTGTAGTTCCTGTTTTCTTCCCTAAATTCTTCCTCTCCATTATTTCCTCCATTTGTGTTTTCTTTAATTTTTCTAGTTCTATCTTCAGGTCTTGAGTTGTTTTGTTTACTTCCTTCACCTGTCTGCTTGTATTTTCCTCTTTTTCTTTTAGTTCCTTCAACTCTGTCTCTTTGATTTCTTTCAGTGATTTAATTATTTCTTCTCTGAAGGCCACAAGCTGTTTGGCTGCATCTTCCCGTATTTCTTCACGGATGGCCCTAATTTGCTTGTCTTTATCTTCCTCCATTTCTTTACGGATAGCCATGATCTGTTTGGTTTTATCTTCCTCTAATTCTTTACGTATTTTATTTGTCTCCTCTATTATCCTCTTCATCAACATAGATGTGAGGTCCTCTTCTTGATTTTCTATTATGCTGCATTGTTCAGGGCTGTTCGCCCCTGGATGGCTGGGTTCTGGTGATGCCATATTGCTCTGTCTTTTGTTGGTTGAGCCTTTACGCTGACCTCTACCCATTGGGCTGATTTAGGGTTTGGCTGTTAGTTTCTGTGCTTCCTGGAGTCCTGAGGTAGGGAGTATCCCCTTGGCCGGAAGATGATTTTTCCTGAAGGAGTCCTTCTCTGATTTTTGGTTATGGTCACTGTATGGCCAGTGTTTCTCCGGAGATGCCACTGCTCACCTCAGGTTTATAGCCCTGAGTAGTAGCTGTGGTCTATGTTAGGCAGGGGGGGATCTCCTCTTACCCATAAAATTTCTCAAGACAGCTGCCCCACTGCTGGGTCTCTTGTTATAAATTTAGTGTGCTGCTGCTCACTAAATTTCCATGTACAGTCCTCTTGAAGAAACTGCTGATTCCCTAGCTATGGGGTTTTCTCCCAACAGGGAAACTCAGTCTGTTATCCTGGGGCGCACAGTTCTGTCTGAGAAAGTGGGAGGTGCACTCAGCAAGTCTCTGGGCCAAAGGCTGATTGCTCTGCTCTGGACCTGGAGAATGTGCACCTAGGTTGATTTGGCACCTGGGGGCACTGTTCTGGTCTGGAGGCTGGGTGCCTCACTCTGGACCAGAAGCTGTGTGTCTCTGTCTGGGATGGCGGCTACAGGCACCGCTCTGGTCCAGACGCTGTGGGTGCAGCCCCCCTGAAGGATCAGGGATTCCTACAGTTTTGGCAGTCCAGCCAGGGACAACTGGCCGATCCCTGGCACAGTATCTGAGGGCTGTTGTAATGGCTCTTTGACTCCTGCAGGTCCGAGGATGCAGCTGTGTGTCCCAGTGCCCCAGGGGAACGCAACAATGGCGGCAGAGCACAGCGCTTCTGCCTGCACTAGAGTCTGCGTGAGTCCAGGAAGTGTTTTGGTGCTGGGTGTCCTAAGCGTTAGAGCTGCTGACCCCCTCCGCTGGGGGTTTCCTCCTGCCAGAGACACGCAGTCTGGTGCCCTGTTGCCCTGGTGCCCACAGTTCTATCTGAGGCGGCGAATCACGCGCGCAGGCAGGGCTCTGTGCAGGCAGGCGCCTTTGTCCCTCCCGGCTCTGGGTCCGGGCTGGCTCCTGGGGCACCCGCGGAACCCGAGTCTTTTCCAGGGGATGTCTGGGTAACCTGGGGTCGGTCCCAATTGTTTCCTGCTCCGTGGGGTTATCTCTCGACTGGGAGATCCAGTCTATGGTGTTGTGGGCCCACAGTTCAGTCTGGGACCGTGACCAGATCGCGCTGGCGGGTAGCTCTGGGCTGGCGACCAAGCGCCTGGCGGAACGGGGATCTCTTCCGCGGTTTTGCCGGGTGAGTTAAAGCTGATCGAATCCCCCACCGTGGGGTATCCTCTCACCTGAGAAACACAACCACTTGTGTTTTATGGCCGCGAGTTCTGATTGCTGGTCACTGTGCCAATCCTGCTGTGCTGCTCCTCAGAATGAGAGTCCTCCCGGCGCTGCCATCTTGCCCCCATCGTTCAGATGCTTTTTTAAAAATCATCTTTTGGTAGCTAGACTAGGATTCACAGTAGGGTCCAGCTGTGTCTCTAGGTATTATCATGGAAAAGCATTAATCATATCTGCTATGTCTGCCATTTCTACCCTTTTGATGAGAAATGGTGAAGTTTTAGTGAATAGTGAATAAGCACATAATAAATAAGAAACATTAAAAATGTAACAATACTTGCTCACACAGCAAGGGATGAGGTTTGGCTTTCAGTAAAAAGGAAAGAAAGTATATAATTAGCTCTGATTGATAGAACCATGGCCTAGTCGTTTAATAAAATTAGCCTTTGGGGAGAGACATTAATGGAGAAACAAATGAAATAAATGATTATGATAAAACTTTTCTGTTTCCATTAGGAATGCACAGGAATAATATTTTAAATTTCCTTTCTTATTATCTGACTCTTAGCAAGCCTTGCTACTGCACAGTTACTAAGCTCCTTTCCAGTGGAAATGTAGGCAAAGTCAAGGGAAACCTCAGTCCGTTTTTACTACGTCTAACGTCTAATCAGTGTCAGCCTGGACTTTCCCAGGAGTGGTTAAGGGCACATTGTTTTGAGATCAGATGGTCAGTTGGGTGGCTTCTCTGAATACATCTGCTCTGCTAATATTTATGAAAGACCACACGTTTGGGTAGCTGGGAGATCTTGGAGGTAGCCTATTGTCTCAGCATACTGAAGCTTTCTCTGGGAAATCTTGGCAATGGGAAGTACATTTGCATATTTATTTATAACAACTGTCATACTTCTTTTTTCGCCCTCTAAAGAAAATAAGTCTTTAATTTTCCATTGAACTTGTTCAGTTGACAGAAAATTTCTTATGCAGCAGCCTTATGTTTAAAACATGAAGCCGAGACAAACTACCGGCACTATATGGAAATTGTCTGGAAGAAAGCCCTTTTTTTGGTTTGAGTCATTTACATTGGAAACACAAACATGATCTTATTGAAAGAAGTCCTGTATGAACTGGATGACTAAAATAATTTTTAAGCTTCACCTCTTCTGAGTCCAGAGACTGTGGTAGGAAATTGAAGTAAAATTATGGCGATAATTTTAGAAATGGGCTTGCAACCCAGTTGTGACAATATTTTCTCATAGCATCTTCTAGTGTGGTTTTCTAATACTAGAGAATACGAGCAAGCTCATCTTAGAGAAATTCATTCTACCTTAGCTGTATGACTTTAGTATCTCATTTGCATATATGTATATATGAATAAAACTATGTGTATTTGCCTTTAGCCCGCCCTCTCTTCATTCCATGTACTTTGAAGCTTTAAAATCAGTTATGTCACAAAGCCCACAGTGACACCAGCAAGCCCTCTTAACCCATATCCTTTTTGAAGAAATTTGACTGTCTGTTACCTCCCCTGTGCCCTTCCCCGAGGTTATTTTGAGCCAGTAAAGAAACTTGGTGGCTTTAAACTAGCCTAAAAAACATATTTCAAGAGAAGTCTGGGATTTTTTGTTTAAAACTATATCCTCCAAAATGGACTTAACTTTTGTGAACAGGTCCCGGCTAGAAAGGCACTCTGGAATAAAACAACAACAACAACAAACCCATTGCTTTGCTATTAATTTGTATACTGGTTAGAGATAGGGGATTTTCAATTTCCATGTTCTTTTCCTCTGCCACCTGCCAAAGGGTTGTTTCTTAGACAGTATAGCAAATGCATTACGTGTCCTGTGCCTGTCTTTGTGAATGCCTCTGTATTCCTCCTGAATCAGTTCAGCGTCTTTTATTGAGTACCCTCTGTTGCTAAGCACTGTGTAAAGTACTCAGGGTTGTACAAAGAGGTCCAATATTTGATGCTCCATTTCAGCTTGTGATACAGTTAACAAGACTGAATTAATGGAAGCTTAAAAAGCATGTATTGTTTAGCATGATATAAGCTGTCAGAAAAAGAAGAAGATGAGCTAAGGCTGAGTTAAGGGAGCATCAGTGAATGAAGTAACACAGGGCTGCTTAACTGAAGGATGTTCTGAGCAGGCAGTGATGGAAGCACAGATTCCTTTAAGGAGATAATGGCATTTTGCCGAGACATCACAAAACCTGAAAGTAATGAAGAGACCTATTTTCACATTTATAAACATAAATCTCAAGCAAAACATTTCACTCTAGACTAATTGTATGAACCGTGCAATTTCCTTTAAAACAATATATGATTCTGGATAAAAAAAAAAAAAAAAAAAAAAAAGGATCAGCTGAAAAACTATCTTTTTTTTTTGGTGTTTCATTTAGTTGTTTGAGACAGGGTCTCATGCAGTCCATCCTGCCCTCAAATTCACTATATAGCCTAAACTAACCCTGAGTTCCTACTTCAGATTCCCAAGTGCTGGGGTTAAAGGTCTGCCAGCCAATGACACCCGCATTTTCTAGTCTGTTTTTAATGTTATTAAGCAGAATAAGAGTTCTAATACTTAAAATTAACTAAACAAAACAGACCTGGTATTTGGTAATTTATTGCACCAAAATTTAATACCACGATGAAAAAGGAAATATACACATTATGTCAAAGTAAACTACTTCAAAAGTACCTTGAGCTTCACAGGTATCTAAAGATGCAGCCAGAGACTTAGGATGTAGCTTAAATGTAGCATCATAAGGTTCATCATGTACCCGCATGCCTCTGAGTTAACTCTGCCTTGGTTGAATAAAACCACAATGATTTTCTTTTGGCCAAAAACCATACTTTTGTGTAGGGACCATTTTCACACAAGTAAAAAAAAACAAACAAACCTGGCTTCCAAGAACTTTCTTAGGATTGTAACTTCCATGAAATGTTGCCAAGACTATCACGGTGTTGAACAGCTTTGTAGTATGAGAGCCACAGAGGCCATCACCCACCCCTGTCACATGACAGCGAGGACTGTACTGAGTACCTCTGCTTCGCTGAATACTCGGGCTATGCTGGCCCTTCTCTGAACCTCCCTTCCGTAGGCATACTTGGGTATTCACACTTGCACGGCTTGGGGATCCTGCCAAGCTGTGGACTTATGCAGTCAAATGCTCTACCACTGAGCTCTACCCCAATGTCAGGAGTTTTGGATCTTGAACTTTCTGTGCAGCTAAAGAGACCCTGACTTACTAATGACCACTGAGCTTCCAGGAGGTCAACTCATGAGAGAGCTACTCAAATAAATGGACGAATGAAAGTGACCAGGCCAGATTAAGGGCCAGTTTCATTCTATTTTCATGTGAAATTCATATTAATTTATGTTTAAAAAGTCCATAATAAATGCAGATATAAGTAAACATTATACAAAAGTTGCAAGCCACCATTCTACTTTTAGGGAGGGAGGTGCGTATTCACCCAGCAGACTAACTGAAATCCCATAATCGTGGTTTCTATACACAAGATAACACTCAGACTCATCTTGGTCCTTAAGCATAAACTTAAGCATAGTGAAATAAATTAGATTCAGATGTTTCAAACTAAAAGTGAAAATTTCTGCCTATTAATGAAGATAGAGTCAAATTACTCTCTTTTTCTCTCTTTAACCAGGTTTATTATTGATTAGCCACGGCAATTGATTTTTTAAAAACTGTTCCTTAAGGAAAGCTAAAGCTATTTCTGTGTAGACTTGATCGTCATCTTACCCTAGCAGAGAGGAGAAATACACTCATCTTCAACTAGGGTCAAAAGATTACTGTCTGCCAACAACTGAATAACTAGATTTGGGGGAAAAGCGTTAAAGTTGGCTTGTCATCTGTGAGTCAGGCTCAGGCCAGACCATACCCCTAGAGGTAGACATTGTGGTTTCTTCTAAAAGCAGTGGATCATTCACTGCCCATCTTCCTGGGAAGGGTAAATCTTGTAAGAACTTGCTTTATCCTCTGGTCTAGGAAAGGACAATGTGTCGCCTGTCTCCGAAACCTCGCAGTGTCCAAGGGGTGATGTGCTAAGGGACATACCAGTCAAACAGATCGGTCGGCTGTCCTTTCGTATATGCTATCAGGCCAGGAGGAAGACAGAAGTATCACTTAGTGACTCCTTGAAGGATATTGTCCCAGCCTTAGGGCTGAGGTCTCTATGCTGTAACTTGTAATTTTTTTCTTTGCCTGGAGAGTTCCTTTTGATTTCCATAAATTGTAAATAAATACAATATAAAACTGCCACCTGTAATCCTCCTTGGGAAAGAGATGTACGCACTCAGGAGCCAAAGTCTGGTTGCACTGGGAGCCATCAGTGGAGACAGCTGTGCTAATCCAGCGCTCATTTCCCTGGATGCATCCGGACAGACTCAAGAAAGTGCTGGGGAGATACACCCAAGCAAGAAGCAGAAAAGAGGGACCCCAGCAAATGTGTGAAAGCTCCTTTGTCTTATCTCAAATATGCCAGAGACACTTTGAAAGTGACTGATTTGTAGAAAGTAAGTAGCTAGGATGCAGAGTAATCTTTTCAGAACTTTAAAGGAAAGTGGAGCCTTATTTTTTAGTCATGTGTATCTGAGGCTTGAACATTTAATTATATATTTTTGTAAGAAGTACCAGGGACTATTGGTTTCATACCAGTGAGCATGGTACATCATCATTTGACGGATGATTTTCCAGAATGCCATGAATGAGTTCCTTGCATAAGCGCAAGGTGACTATCTATCAGCATTCTCGCCAGCAGGAAGAGGATGATGGACAAGTTTCGTGGCCTAATGAGTTTGCATAAGAAACCTAGAAATTTTGGAGAGAAAGAGGTTCTAGTTGCTGCTCTCCTCTTGGAGTGGATCATGATGAGTAGATTAAATTCTGCAAAAAAGACATCAAAAATTTACAAAAAAAAAGTAACAAGAGGAATGTGATTTGAGAGGCAGTGATCCTTGGACCACACCAAAGGGAAGCTGCTTCTATTGAGGAAGGAGACTAAGATCACATTTGTCTTTGGGTCCAGCTTTTCCGTTACAAGCTCGAGTTTTGGAGCAAGGCATGGACATGGTTCCCTCTGGCTGAAGTACAAGGGGCTCATTTCAGAATGAATATCTTTTTGTGACATGGTGTACAACTTTTTTTTTGTTTTGTTTTGTTTTGTTTTTACAATAACATTGTGTGAGTGCAAAGAGCAGAGAGAATCTTAAGCTCCTTCTCTCAAGGGGCCTCAGTAAGCCTTTAGCTTTTGAAACTTAACATTTCAACAAAGAGTCTGGATGTGTGTGGGAGGAGGATGTTTTGTTGGGTCTCAAGAGTGAGATACTGGACTTTCCACTAACAAGTCACACGAATGCTCGCTTGGAAATATAAAAGCATATAGCTGCTTTGTACTGCTGTGTTAATGAAGCTGGCACCAAACCTTCCCATTGGTAAACCTACAGGGAAATCACAACGTTACATTGTTCAGGACAATCCCCAAACATACGATGATTTCTTCCTTATGTTGACTAATTTAAATAAGAGGTCCACGGAACCTCAGACTTAGCAGAAGCCCTAGAATCTTGAAAACAAAGGGGAGGGGCACATTTCTTGGAAATCTATGAAATTCTTGCATGCGTGAATAGAGACTAACTCCTAAATCTTCCCTGTAAGATATTTTTAAGCAAAATCTGAAAGCAAATAAAAACACAATATGAAATCTGGTTAATCTGTCCATCTGTGACTTCTCATCTTTTACCTAATTCAACATAGCTGACAAATTGCATATCTTCATAAATTATAAGGCATATACTATGTCTTTTTACGACTCACAACACTCAGGGGTATAGCCTGACTGCTTGACCTATTTAATATATGAGGACACCAAGAGTCATAACACTTAAATGATATCACTGTAAATGATTATAAGATGGATTAACTTTAAATAACAGATATTTAAGATGGCAGCTTTACAGTGGAGAAAACTGCCAAATATGACTTCAACCAAGAGATCAAGGTCAACATCACCAATGAGGAAGCAGATTAACATTATGTACCTCCTGATATTATGCAATAAAGAACATGTATCATCAGTTCTGTAGGACTGTTGCCAAAAATACATGGCCCTAACTGAAGGGCACTCTATTAAAGATTGTCTAGAAATACACATGGTGTCAAGGCCATACGAGATAGAAATATTAAGGAACTCTCATGGTAGCTGAAGAGATGGCTCAGCATCTAGGAGTGAGCATTGCTCTTGGATGGTGTCCTGTGCTTTCTTCTGGCCTCGAAAGGCACCTGCACCCCTGGGGCATATAAACATACAAACACATACATGCACAAATAGAAACAAATACTAAAGAGGGGGAAAAAAAAGAACTATTAGGTGGTAGGAGACAAAGACAGAGGTGGTTAAATAGAGTGTAAGAACCGAATTCTGTTCCCTGGAAGGACATGGCCAAGGCATGTGATGAACTTGAAATAAGGACCATAGAGTAGAGTCCTGGTTAGTTTTTGTCCACATGATACAAGCTATTGGGGCCATCTGGGAGAAGGGAGGCCCAGCTGACAAAAATGCCTCTGTCAGATTGGCCTCTAGGCAAGCCCATGGTGAACTGAATTGTGTGGTGATGATGTGGGAGGGCGCATTCTGGGGAGTGCCACCCTGGGGCAGGTGGTCCTAGATTGTATGAGTCAGCAAGATGAGCAAGTCGTGAAGAACAAGCAGTGAGCAGGAGTTCCTCCATGTCCTCTATGTTCAGTTCCTGTGCCTATGTTCCTGCGGCCCTGATTTCCCTTCATGATGGGCTGTGACAGGAATGTGTAAGCCACAACCTTTCCTCCTCCAGGTGCTTTTGGTGACAGTGTTTTACCACAGCAACAGAGAGCAAATCAAGACAATAGTGCAATTGTATTATCACCAGTTTATTTCTGAGTTGTATCAGATGTTAACATTTGCCAAGGCTGTGAGAAAGATGTATAGAAGGAAGGCGTGTACTCCTGATACATTTTAGTGCAAACCATCATATTTAAAAGTGAGAGACAAGATAAATAATATTTTCTCTTCTGAAAAAGTCAACTTTAACCTCAATGGCAACTTACATAAGCTCCAAAATTGAGTGATTAATTGACGCTAGTAGGGTTTTATTTATTTAGATAAAAAAATCCATTAATCATAACTGTGCCACTGAGCTCTTTTGTCTTCTACCACAGCATTCCAGGGAGGTAAGGACTTCTGGCCTTGGATTTGGAAAGATCAGATTTTAAACCTCAGCTCTTCCACTTTCCACTTAGATTATCACCAAGTTTCCCATCTGAAAATAGTGATGAAAAGGGTGTGTGGATGGTTGTAGGATGGAAAGGAACCAGTGTGAACTGAACCCTCAACACAGTGCTAGGTCCGGGCTTCAGGTTTCAAATTAGCATCTAGTCTAAAAAAAAATGCAAGAAGCGAGTGAGATGGCTCAGGGAGTCACAAGCCTGGTGACGAGGGTTGAGTCCCCAGAACCCACATAAAGCTGTATAAAGACAACAGACTCAACAAAGTTGTCTTCGGACCTTTATGTATGTGCTATGGCATAAGCACCTCCCCCAACACACAGACAAATACATACCCCGAGTTATACATTTTAAAAAGAAAATGTTTAAAAGTAAGGTGAGAAATGTACCCCTGTGGACAAGTTCATCCTTTCGTCAAATGACATTTGGAGTAATATCTCTAGCAATCTAAGTGGACACATTCGCTCAGAAACTGCTTATATGATGCTCATTTCCGACTCATCAGGGAAAGGGCGTCATTGACACAAATTCCCCAGGAGTATTTTGAAAACGATAAGTGACTTTCCGCTACATGCTTGCCACGGAAAACACATCGGCTGTCACCACCACATCTGGAGTCAAGAGGGAGTGGGGAGGCTCTGCCCATAGCCTCACCACCCCCAGAACAGGCAGCAGAAAGGAAACCAAGATTGCAAGCAGGGTCCGGGGAGGCCTGCCCTGAGTGGGTGGAGAAGGCTTTAAATACTTGGAAAGACTCTTCAAAGAACAATTAAAAACAAGCTCCCGTGGTGGGAGGTGAGACCTGCTGGGCAGCTCCTGCTTTCTCTCCCCAGGGTGAAATTCTCAGGCTTCTGGGTCTGGTGGAGCACCCTTGGCAGTGAACACCGATGCTTCTTCCCTTTCCTTCTCTGGGGCTCAGAATAGTGGCTAAGAGCACACAGGGTGAGGAACATCTGGCCTTCCCGGAGCTGAAAAAGATTTCAAGTCAGCGGGTGGAGGTTGGAGGCTTATGAAAATAGCAGGCTGAAGTTCATTCTGTGGACAACTCACCTCCATAGATGCTATCCATTTCCAGTGTTCTACTGCTGAGCTCCCGAGGGCTTAGTACCATCAGTCAATAAACAAACACATGCTAAGTTGCATCCCGGGGATAAATGATGGGATTGTGTGACTTTAGGGTTGGATGTTAGAGGTAAGAAGGGAACTGTAGCTGAGACTTAGTATAATAAACGAAATTCCAGGATACTCCCGTACTTGGCCAGAAGATTGAAGACAAGTCCATGAACTATGCACAAGGTTCCAGGCATCAAATAAATAAATTTAAAGGATTATTATTGTGAACCAAGGATAACAAATAATCTTACAAGGCAGCCAACTTTCTTGAAAATGATGTGAAAAGATACAATAAATATTTTGGAGAACTGATGTGATATATAAAATAACTTCAATATGTTTTTAATAGTTCAATAATGACAGTCCCAAATAACCATTTATTCGATCATCCCACATGCATGTTTTATGTGCCTATGATGAGCCAGAACTATACACAAGCCAAGAGTTAAGTAGCGCATGGTAAATATTTTTTCATGACTTCATAGTTTTCCCTTCATAAGAAAGCTTCTTACAATATGAGCACCAAGAGAACTCCTTCACAATCTAAGACTCAGTCCTTTTCACCCGAGTGACAATTCTGTACATACAGAGAAAAATCTTAGTGAATTTGAGTGGTGGAGACCAAGTCCATGAAACTATGAGCAATCAAGAGTGGATTACATATGGCAGCCTTGTCTGAGCAGAGCAGTGAAAATGGCAGTTGCATCTCCCCATGTTATGTGTGAAACACAAGGCTGCTCATTTCTCACTGTGAGGTCAATCCCAGTGAGATCCAAAGAAAAGAAGGCACCATCAAAGCACAACAATCATAATGACTTAAATTTATCCTTTAATTTATAAGTCTAAATTTATAAATCTAAATTTAATTAATAAGTTCAATAAAAGAGAAAAGAAAAATTGTAACTGAAAGAGAAGAATGAAGGGATGTGATGTTTGAGAGTAAAGTTTCAAAGTGATAAGAAAAAGTGAACACTATGGAAGGATGAAGAACCCACTCCTTTTCTTACCTTGTCTCACCCAAGTGTGAGTTAGTGGTGTTTGTGGCATAAGCTGACCTCTAATTTCATCTGTCCCTTCACTCTGGAGAGGTAGTTTTCCTCATCAAGCACAATGGTCAGAAGCTTTAAAATGGTACAACCACAAGAGTTAATACCAAGGTCATGACAGATCATCTCTGGCCTCTGACTTTAGATGAACAGCACTTTGATTTGGTATGTGGGAAAAATGACGTGTGACAGAATTCTGGATAGGACTTGCATGTTTCACTTAATAAAATAGAGAATTTCATTATATTATGACATGTTCTGCATCGGATAATAGTGATCCGGGTAAATGGCAAAATAGTAATTATGTAGTTTAGTATTTGTTAGCATGATTTGTCAGCCTGGTTCATGTGCAATGAGGAAGAAGGAGCTCTGGAGGTTCAGCATGTGAGCTTAGTACAGGCACAAACAATATCTGTCTCTCTGTCTTCACACCCTGATTATCACTATAGCAAACTTTGGTTTATCCGTATCAACTCAGAGTTCTCTGATTTTATCCTTTCTCTTCCTTCTCTAGATTTTCATAAGCTTTACCATATTCGTTAAATTTTCTATTCTACCTACTTTTCACTCACCCATTTCCTCTTTTATGGATCACACTCTGAATTCCTGAGTCCAGCGTATAGAGCTTCAGTTCTCAGTACCAGTATCTCTCTCTCTCTCTTTCTCTTTGTTGTATGCACATGAGGGCATGTAGTGTTCAGAGGAAGACACATTGGGTGTCTTTCATTGTTTGTTTGTTTGATTGTTTTTGAGACAGGATTTCTCTGTGTAGTCCTGGATGTCCTGGAACTCGCTCTGTAGACCAGGCTGGTCTTGAACTCACAGAGATCATCCTGCCTTTGCCTCACGAGTGCTGGGATTAAAGGTGTGTGCCACCACTGACTGGATTTGGTGTCTTTCACTCTGTCTCCACTGTTGCCTTGAGCCCAGGTTTCTTACTGATCCAGAAGCTTGCCCCTTTGGCTATGCTGTCTGTCCAAGGAGTTCTCAGGATCAGATTCATCTCCCATGATAGGGGTACATGTAACATAAAATTGTGCATGGCTTTGTTGCCTGACGCTGGTCACCTAACTCGGGTCATCATGCTTTCGCAGCAGGAGTTCTCACCCACTGAGCCGTCTTTCCAGCCTCAGTTCCTGTTTCTCATGACCTCTCTGGGGAATTTAACACCACTTTTCCCTAAACTTTCTGTCACTGTTTAGACGTACCTGTCTGGATTTTCAGTTTCTCAAGGTAGTTTTATACACACACTGCTACTTGGTGAGGGCCGTATATTACCTTCCTCTATTCACCACACTCTCACAGAGACACCTATCTCATTCTTGCCCTCATCTAACCCACATATAGGCCCAGATCTTTCATAAGTACTTCTGAGTCAGTTTCTTCTCTACAGCAAGGAAAACTCAAACTCATGTTTGAAAATGAGCCCTTATTTGCCCTCCCATATAGAAATATTCCTCCTTTCTTGTTTATCTTAATGACTAAGTTGGTGAAACCATCACCAAATAACTCAGGCTCATACTTGGGTTTCCTACACCGATCACTCTTTCTTTCTCTTTTATTGATCACAGCCAAAATTCAATTTCTCTCAAATTTCACTTTTCAGTTCCACCCTCTGTTGCAGTTTTTTTTTTTAAGGTTGTTAAATATAAGCTATAATAGAAAATGATTTAGGTACAGAACTCTGAACTTACTAAGATAGGATAGATAATAGGATGTTTTTCTAAGGTTGCCAAAAACATATTGACTGAGCATTGTGAATATAAATCTTACCTAATAGTTTTTTATGCTTGTTTAATAATTGTTACTATTGTATACAGGGTATTATTATAAAAAAGAGCCTTTTGTCAGATTAAAATGTTGAAATGTAGAAAGAATCTCTTGTGTATGTATGGAAGCATCACATGTTTAAAAATAAAGCTAATGGACTATAGCTGAGGCAGGAAATAGAAGGTGTGACATTGGCAGGCAGAAAGAATTCTGGAATAGAGCCAGGTGGAGGAGCTTTACCTGGCAAGATGTGAGGACAGATGCATGGTACCTGAGCAGAGGTAACTAGCCATGTGGCAGAATATAGATTAGAATAAATGGGTTATTTTAAGTTATGAGTTACCCAGAGAAAAGCTTAGCTGTATGGCCTTGGTATTTGGAAATATATTCTCAGCCTCACCAATCTTTATTCCAGGAGTGTAAGACCAAGAAAAAACAAAAAACAAAAAAACACTGCAGCAACCCTTACTTCTGTATCAGTTTAAATTTTGTTTACTTGGAATTTAAGTCATAGACAGTATTTATAGATAGATAGATAGATAGATAGATAGATAGATAGATAGATAGATAGATGATATAGATGATGACATAGATGATATAGAGATAGAGATAGATAGATATTAGTTTCAGAAAAAACAGCATGGCAGGCAAGCTGTAATCTTATAATCTTGGTAACTGCCTGGAAGAGGAAGAGAAAACTATTTTTCTTTTTTTAAAGATTTATTTCTTTATTATGTATACAGTATGCTCTCTGCATGTACACCTGCAGGGCAGAAGAGGGCACTGGATCTCATTATAGATGGTTGTGAGCCACCATGTGTTACTGGGAATTGAACTCAGGACCTTTGGAAGAGCAGTCAGTGCTCTAAACTTCTGAACCATCTCTCCAGCTTGGAATTAAAAAAAAAGTTTCTTATCTGACTTCTCTGTCATGGTTCTTACACACTGCTAATTAATTATCTACACTTCAGCCCAGGTGATTATTTAAACATTCAAATGCAATAAAATTACTTTATACTTAAATGCCCATTGGTGGCATAGTGGCTTTTTGATGAGTTAATATGCTAAGACATACATGATGTGACCCATCTTTTACTGGACTGCCACCATCTTCTCTACCTCCTGACATAGCCCATGGTTCATTCATGGCCTAGGGAAAGACTCACAAAGTGAACAGTTCAAGTATAAGATCCTCCAGGCTTTTATCATGTCTCAGAAGATAGCTTCAGATGGCCATGAGTTATTACACTTGATATTTCATTTTCCACCATCAGCATACAAGTTGATTTATACTTTGTGCTGAGTGTTGTCATTATTGGCTGTTCTTCTGATAGCCTCCTATCTTATTTGTACCAGCTGTTGAGGTTCTCTGTGTTGATCTCATATCACATTTGATACTTGCTCCCATGAGCAAAGAAGCCTGCTTCATGTTCTAACAAAATGGAAACATTTAACATCATACTGCCAGGATCTGAGGGTCTCTAGCAATAGCACATGTCATTAATTCCAGCCTTTGATGATCCAGCAAGTATGGAAAATTTCCATCTCCTTCTTCTTTGCAGGATTCACAATTCTGCCAAGTTTAAAGCTCATCAGGATATTTACAAGCTAAATTTTGAGCAGTAGAGGAAAAATAAATCCTGATATCTTCAGCTAGGAGCTTTATCAAGAATTTTCAAGTATGGCAGAGTGGTGAGAGAAGAAAAACACTGCATCCCACTTCAGCTTTTTCTGAGAGCAAGGTATAATGATAAGGGCAAATTCCTAAGTCTACCTGGACTCAATTTCCTAATCTGTTAAACAAGATCCTCCACTGATGACTAAGCATATTTTCAGCATGAATGCAAATGGATGGAAGTGGTTACTTCACAGCTGGGTGGCCATGGAATGTTTCCTTTATATCCGAGTTGAGGCAAAAGTAGGTTTTGTACTTTTTTTATTTTGTTGCCCACAAATGAAGTTATAGAAATTTTAGAATAGTTATTGACAGATCAGTATTCTTATTTTTCTCTCCAAATGACCTTTCTGATCTCAACCCATTTCCCAAGTGCTAACCATCTAACAAATAAGAGCTGCTGGCTCCAAAGAGATTTTAAAAGGCTAAAAAGAATGTGAAATTATTTATGACCCTGAAGTTTGTAGTCGAGGAATAACAGTTTGAAACTTGCAACCAAAGTAGTGTCTGACCCACAGGAAGACAGCATTTGGGGCAGCTTGAGACAGGGGAGGGACAGGTGCGTGACAGATGACCTAGAGGGAAGGTTTTTTTTTTTTCCCCTTTTATAGAGGGTGTTACCACATCGTTGCAATATCCCCAGTCCTTCCACACTTCTGAGAAGAATGTGGACTCTTCTCTTTTTCTTTCAGGGATGTAGCAGATGTATAAAGTTTGGACTTGTATCAAGCAAGCTAACATTCCAATTTCATCCAAATCGGAAATCATGATATTCTCTGGGTAACTGTATTTTCTGATTAAACCACACCTTATAAATCGAAGATGGAAATATGTATGAACAAAAACCTCTATTTGGAAACTAGTACACAGAACATATACACCTATCCATGCATGAAAAAACACATTAGAAATCATAAGTGAAAAAAATTAAATCCATACATCAATATTTATGAGAAGTATCAAAAGCAGCAAGTAAAGTTTTAACTTTAAATGTTATGTTAGAGTAAAAATTAATGAATTGTATATCCACCTCACGAAGTGATGAGAGAAACACAACATGAATCAAAGAAGAAACAAAAGAGTAGTAATTACTGAAAATCTATTTGTTACCTTAGAGAAAAACACCTGATCAACAGATTATTCTTGAAAAGCTAATAAAAGAGATAGATCTTTGGTCAGATTTCTCAAGGGGAAAAATATTAGACAGACAAGAGAGGAGCCGTATCTGCAGATGCAGCCTAGAGAGAAAACAATAATAAGAGACTTAGTAATTTTGAGTTCATAAATCTGCATACTTGAGTGAATAGGCAATTTCCTGGAAAAAAGAACTTATCAAAACTGACTCATGAAAAATATAATATAGCTGAGTCTCTCCCTCTCTCTCTCTCTACACACACACACACACACACACACACACACACACACACACACACACA